>NC_081180.1:31078686-31233848 GCF_029867415.1 Vicia villosa | reverse complement strand
GTTTAACCAGCCTTGTGGCAAAAGTTTCAATGAAGTCAGCCTTGTGACAAAAACTTTGATTAATCAGCCAGCCTTGTGGCAAAAGTTTCAATGAAGTCAGCCTTGTGACAAAAACTTTGATTAATCATCCAGTACGGTGGTAAAACAGTTTGATTGATTGGCCAGCCTTGTGGCAAAAAGAAAGTTGGATTGATTAGCCAGCCTTGTGGCAAAAAAGTTTGATTGATTGATTGATTGTTTGTGATGATATAAAAGAGATACTCCTAGCATAGAGATGAAAGATGTCTAATCTCCTAGGGTATTTGATTTGGATATTGGGGATGCTTATAAGAAGCCCGTGGGTCCTTGTACGAAGCCCAAGAGGAGGCTATCCGAGGGTCCTTGCATTGTAAGCCCAAGAGGAGGCTATGGGAGGGACAATCCAGGGTCCTTGCATTGTAAGCCCAAGAGGAGGCTATGGGAGGGTCACTCGTTTGTACAAAGCCCAAGGGGAGGCATGGTATAGTTGGTTTGAGCTCTTAGAGCGATTTCACCGGGAAACCATACTCTATGTCCTAACCTAAACTAGTGGAGATTCTTTGCACGAAGCCCAATAGGAGGCTATGGGGAACCTAGTGTTGTACTAAGTTGAATAAGCATATAACACAATCACAAGTATGAACAAGTACAAACAAACATGAACAAGTACATGAACAGTTATATATGACAGAGTGTGTGTATATAATGGAGTTTATGAAGGAAATATACCTGTAAGCATGCTCCATTTGTATATATAGGGGCTCGGGACTCATACTCGAGGAGAGGTCCACTTGAATTTATTCAAAGCTATGTAAACAGGTATTTACAAAGGGGCTTGGGACTTATACCTACATGGAGGCCCATGGTATTTTTGGGAAGATTTAAAGAAACCTTCATTTTGGTTTGTTATTCAAAGTTAAAAATCAAACTGATCGAGATATGTACAAAAGGCGTACAATGAAATACCTAATTTCATGTACTAGAGTGGGTATGTACGAAAGGGCTCGGGACTTATACCTACATGGAGGCCCATGGTATATTTACAAAACATGGTTGATCGTTTTATTTACAGACGCGTCGTTTGTTGTTTTGAAAACAATTTGAAAAGTATTGTTTTGAAAGAGTTTTCTGTACAAAGAAAAACTGTATAAAAGGAGTGGGTCTTATACTCTCTAATATTCGAGAGGCCCCTGTTTTATTTTCATAAAACAGGGTGGATGGTTTGAAAAAGATGTGTGATTTGTTGTTAAAAAAAACTGTTTTGAAGTTTCGGAAAAAGTTTTCTGTTTAAAAAAAAAAAAAAAACTGTACAAAGAAAAAGAAAAGGGACTTATGCTCTCTAATATTCGAGAGGCCCCACATCGTTTTGAAAATCAATTGATCAATTAAAAAGATTTAATCAATAGTTTCAAAAAGAAATGGTTTATTGTTTTGAAAAGAATGATCGTTTGTTTTAAAACAATTTGAATTTGACAAAAGTCAACTTAATTAAGTAAAAATCAAATTTTAATGCTTAATTAAGACCTAAAAAATTAGGGTTTGATCACAAAAATATTTACAAGTGATTAGGTTTGAAAAATCAAATGAAAAACAAAATTTAAAGTATTAAAAAACACTTAAAAACATGTCATTTTAAACCTATTTAAAAATGTATTAAATAAATATTTTTTGGTGATTTTTTTTGGTATTCATAAAATACATATATTAAATGAGAAGTGTACAAAAAATGAAATTAAAATGAGTTAATTTGATTGGTTAAATTAATTGATGAAGTTGTGTAAAAAAATAAAGAAAACAAGTGGTAAAAAAAATGGTTTTGTCTCCACTAGGGCTTGAACCCACGCCCTCTTTCTCACCAGCTAAAACACTTGCCAATTGGACCACGCGCGTGGTCTGTTTAACATTTGCAACGAATGAATTATATTTTGAATCAATTCCTAATTTCAGTTTCAAAATCTGGCGCCAAGAACACAACCCTAACTTGAATTTGAAAAATCTGAAAACTGAATCATTTTGATCAAGTGAATAGCCTATCTTGCTCGATTTTTCACAAGGAACATGATGGTATCATTTAATTTTATTTATTTTCACTCTAAGATCATTAATTCTCTGATGAACATGAAGAACCCTAATCTTATGATTCAATCTGAAATCGCGTATGTGCAAGTTATGATGCAATTGATTGAGGGTTAATGATCCTCATGTGTGCAGAAGCAAGATGGTATGTTCATATTTCATTTATGATGCATGGAGAATAGAGTTTGAAGTTCAAGTGTACTTACCTCAAAAATGGCAAAACTGGAAATCGAATTCTTCAGTAGAGGTGTTACAGAAGTTGTTTGATGATCTGGATAGCTTCAATGGACCTTAGGGAAGGTGTTTGAATGCCTGGAGTGGATTGAAAACATCTGGATCATTCCATGGAACTCGATCTGCAGTATGGTTCATGTGAGGATCAAGCTTAGTGATTTTGGAGTTACAGGTCAGGGATGATGATTGGGATAGCTTATATATGGTATATAGGATGTGTTAGAAGCATTAGTTTGGACAGAAATGAGCTTGTGTGGATTTTGGCATGATAAGGTTCTTTATATGCATATATGGAGGTGAGATGATGATTCTGAGTTTGAGGTGTTTTTGGAAGGTTTCAAAGGTTCAAACAACTTCCATATGGTATTTGGGAAGTGTTAGAAGCATCACTTTGCTTAGAACTTCAAAGGTTTAGAGGTTGAGAATTTTACCTCTTTTGAAAACCATGAAACTTGCATTCTAAGAAAGGAAGAGAAAACCTATGTTTATGAGGTTTTGGTGTGATTTGAAGAGTGATTTGAACCTCTATTTATAGGCCAAGGATTCTGAATGAAGAGCTTTGCAAGTTGATCAAAGAAGTGATGATTTGGCTTAAGAGATAAAATGGAATCTTTCACATTAAATGCAAATGGTTAAAAGTGACTTAACCATGGTTATTTCTCAAGCTTCTTATCCTCTTCCATTCTGATCTCAAATCAGCAAATATCTACCAATTATTGCATCTATGCATCATTACTTGGATCATTTGGCAAAATGGTTCATAACTTTGGCAAAATGACTTGAAATTTCAAGTGAAAAGTTCACTAATGTCAAAATTCAAAACCATGGCTACACTCCATATTTTTTCATGCTCTTTGACATTTTGGAAAGCTCATATTACACACTTCAAAACCCTAGTTGAAAGTTTCTTCAAACTCTTTAAGGAAATGGGTGAAAAAGATCCATGAACTTTGAGAAAAATGAAGTTTTAAGTGAAGTTTTCAAAAAGTACCAACTTTGAAGCTCCATATCTCTTAAATGGTTGATCTTATGGAAAAAAATTATATGTGTCAAAGTTGTTTATTGGATCAAAATCTACAACTTTCATGTTGGAAGTTTTTTTCAGTTTGTAGGTGAAAGTTTGAGAAATTCCCTTTCAAAGTTTGGAAAAAACCATGAAAAACACTTAGAAATTTTTCTAAGTATGAAAAGTCAAACTTTTGACTTTTTGATTTTTGATTGATTTTCTTGATTTTTCTTGATCAAATGACTTCATATATCATATATTGATGATTCAAAACTTCAAAAGTCATGGTTGACCAAAATTCCCAAAAGTCAAAGGTGTTCTTGTACAGTTGACTTTTTCAGACGAATCGCGTTTTTGGAGATTTCAAATGAAACAGGCTAATCTCACCAAATGAATGGTATGAATGGATCACATTGAAGCATTAGAGGATATTGAGCCATGGTTTTAGTTGTAGCACCATGTCCTGATTAAAAAGTCAGTGGTTCAGTGAATTAGGTCAAAAACCCTAATTGTCGACCTGATGAAATTGATGACTGTGGATCTTGAATTGAGATGTAATTTCCATTGTATATTGTCATAGGGATTATTTGAGGATGATTGAAACCTTTGATTGACTTCCTGGGGGTTTTTAGGGTTTCCCAAATGTGATCCCTGATTTCAGTCCCTGATAGTTCAAAACCCTGATCTGAGGATTTGTCTGATCAATCTTTGTGCAGAAGATGTTATGAGCCAATGGATTAAGTCAAAATGATGCACTTGGGGTCTTGAGGTCATGTCCCAAGTCATTATGTCAATCTCTGAGCAAAAGTCAGGAGTATGCTATCTTCAGTCAAAACCCTAATCTGATTGATTCAGAGCCTCTGAGCCTGTTGAGATGGATTTCTGAGGACCAAATGTTGATTGTTGATGAAGATGATTCATTTGAAATGAAGGGAGAACAAAACCCTAATTGATTGTTACTTGTATTGATGAGTGATTTCCTGATTAAATCCTGTTGAGTCACAAGTAGCAAACACAAGCTATGCAATTTGTTAGAGATGCAAATGATGAACATGCCATGATATGAGGTGGTATCTTAGGTCAAAAATTGGGGTATGACACTCTCTACTTCAGATTTCTTCAAGTGGATACTTGTTGCAATGACATGTGACTTAGGAATGGCTTCCAAACCATTGAAGGGTATTTTGTCAGACACAGGGATACCCAAAAGATTGGCATATTCTTCCAAGGTCGGTACCAACTGGTAGTCTGGAAAGGTAAAACAACGGTAGACGGGATCATAGAACTGAACCAGAGTTTTGAGAAGTCCTTCATCAACATGAGTGTTCAGGATAGGCAAAAGTTTTCCATAACTTTTCCTAAAATTAGAAGGATTTTGTACAGAAGATGCTAACTCTATCAGTTTTCCCACATCAGGCGCTTTGAAACCGTATTTCTTGGTATGCCTTTTTACTTCTTCCATGACTAAATCCTAAAATGTTTGCAAAGAAAATTTCTCTAAATCTTTGGAAAAATCATGTTTTTATGGAAAAAAATGGGTTTTTTTTTTTTTTTGAATGTATGAATGCGTGGATGCATGAATGCCACATATTCAAACATGGTAAAACAGACATGGTAATGGTAACGCAAACATGGTACACAAACATGGTAATTCAAACATAGTACACACAGGTTCAAAGGTCCAGCGTCACGAGCATGAGGTCAGAGAACCAAATAGGGATAGATCTAGTTAATCACCTGTACAACATGTTCTACTGATACGTCAGAGTCTACATTTTTCTTTCGGATATTACCGGCTTTCACAACTAAACTGATGAGCCAGAAATATTCTCAAGAAAAACTCGTCTGAGTGTGGTTCTACGCATGACAACTATCCAAGTCTTCACCTGGATCGTTTCTGCACCACGTCCTAATAAGGCCAGGATGGGTTGGGGTTCTACGGTCTCTCAGCTTCTACAGTTCAATGCGGCAATAATGTCTTCGCTACGAAAGCATGCTAAACATATATTACCAACAAGGAACCTCCACTGAGCGGAAGGATTCTCAAGTGCGCCTGCACATGACTATACCCTCCACCTAATTTCTTATGTGTACTTAATCCGGGTTAGGATTTGTCCATAATGTATCACTTGTAACAGAACCACACAAGTAACAGAACCAAAGAATCACACATATAACAACAATTAAAATAAAAACAATAATTAGAAATAACCCTTCCTTTGGAAACAATAAAAAGATCATTCCCCAGTGAAGTCGCCATTTTTCTGTCGCGGGCGAAAAACCGTTTTGTTCCTCTTTTTTGTGGATGAGACACCTGATGCCTTCTTTGGGCTCGAGTGCTCAAAAAATGATTTTTCTTTTGTACCGACCAAACTTTTTATTATTTCCAAAGGAGGAAAAGGAAAAAAGCTGCAATAACCTAAAAGTGGGGGGAGATCTTGGGTAAGAGGGTTAGTTATACGAAGGGAAGGTATTAGCACCCAACGTATCTGTAGTACTCTACAGGGTTCTTTATTGTTTTTTATTCTATGCTACGGTGAAGGTTCTGTTGTGAAATAGGTGGGACCTAAGGTGTTTGTTTGATTATGCTCGCAAAGATCATCGCGATCCTCTGCATACATATCCCTTAGAGGGAATCAGAGCATCTGTAGCTCGGGGTCTACGGGTGCTAAGGTTTGAATGGTTTTTTTTGTTTTGTTTTGCTCGCCAAGGATCGACCTTGTGCCTACGTATTCTCAAAGGGATGTTGAGAAAGTCAGAGCAATCGTAGTTCCCACTTATGCTAGTGGAAGCAAAGGAAAATAGACAAATGTCGTCTAAATGCTAGATGTATCTAATCTATATCATCACATACATCTGTTTGATTTTGTTTGAAAATCTTTTCATTATAAGCCCGGGGCCATGCCACTTAGGGTGCTTAGAATGATAAAGATGTTTTTGTTTAACCAGCCTTGTGGCAAAAGTTTCAATGAAGTCAGCCTTGTGACAAAAACTTTGATTAATCAGCCAGCCTTGTGGCAAAAGTTTCGATGAAGTCAGCCTTGTGACAAAAACTTTGATTAATCATCCAGTACGGTGGTAAAACAGTTTGATTGATTAGCCAGCCTTGTGGCAAAAAGAAAGTTGGATTGATTAGCCAGCCTTGTGGCGAAAAAGTTTGATTGATTGATTGATTGTTTGTGATGATATAAAAGAGATACTCCTAGCATAGAGATGAAAAATGTCTAATCTCCTAGGGTATTTGATTTGGATATTGGGGATGCTTATAAGAAGCCCGTGGGTCCTTGTACGAAGCCCAAGAGGAGGCTATCCGAGGGTCCTTGCATTGTAAGCCCAAGAGGAGGCTATGGGAGGGACAATCCATGGTCCTTGCATTGTAAGCCCAAGAGGAGGCTATGGGAGGGTCACTCGTTTGTACAAAGCCCAAGGGGAGGCATGGTATAGTTGGTTTGAGCTCTTAGAGCAATTTCACCGGGAAACCATACTCTATGTCCTAACCTAAACTAGTGGAGATTCTTTGCACGAAGCCCAATAGGAGGCTATGGGGAACCTAGTGTTGTACTAAGTTGAATAAGCATATAACACAATCACAAGTATGAACAAGTACAAACAAACATGAACAAGTACATGAACAAATATGAACAGTTATATATGACAGAGTGTGTGTATATAATGGAGTTTATGAAGGAAATATACCTGTAAGCATGCTCCATTTGTATATATAGGGGCTCGGGACTCATACTCGAGGAGAGGTCCACTTGAATTTATTCAAAGCTATGTAAACAGGTATTTACAAAGGGGCTTGGGACTTATACCTACATGGAGGCCCATGGTATTTTTGGGAAGATTTAAAGAAACCTTCATTTTTGGTTTGTTATTCAAAGTTAAAAATCAAACTGATCGAGATATGTACAAAACGGTGTGTACAATGAAATACCTAATTTCATGTACATGAATGGGTATGTACAAAAGGGCTTGGGACTTATACCTACGTGGAGGCCCGTGTTTTATTTACAAAACATGGTTGATTGTTTTCATTTACAGACGCGTCGTTTGAAAAACTGTTTGAAAGTTTGTTTTGAAAGAGTTTTCTGTTTAAAAAAAACTGTACAAAAAGAAAAGAAGTGGGACTTACACTCTCTAATATTCGAGAGGCCCCTGTTTTATTTTCATAAAACAGGGTGGATGGTTTGAAAAAGATGTGTGATTTGTTGTTAAAAAAAACTGTTTTGAAGTTTCGGAAAAAGTTTTCTGTTTAAAAAAAAACTGTACAAAGAAAAAGAAAAGGGACTTATACTCTCTAATATTCGAGAGGCCCCACATCGTTTTGAAAATCAATTGATCAATTAAAAAGATTTAATCAATAGTTTCAAAAAGAAATGGTTTATTGTTTTGAAAAGAATGATCGTTTGTTTTAAAACAATTTGAATTTGACAAAAGTCAACTTAATTAAGTAAAAATCAAATTTTAATGCTTAATTAAGACCTAAAAAATTAGGGTTTGATCACAAAAATATTTACAAGTGATTAGGTTTGAAAAATCAAATGAAAAACAAAATTTAAAGTATTAAAAAACACTTAAAAACATGTCATTTTAAACCTATTTAAAAATGTATTAAATAAATATTTTTTGGTGATTTTTTTTGGTATTCATAAAATACATATATTAAATGAGAAGTGTACAAAAAATGAAATTAAAATGAGTTAATTTGATTGGTTAAATTAATTGATGAAGTTGTGTAAAAAAATAAAGAAAACAAGTGGTAAAAAAAATGGTTTTGTCTCCACTAGGGCTTGAACCCACGCCCTCTTTCTCACCAGCTAAAACACTTGCCAATTGGACCACGCGCGTGGTCTGTTTAACATTTGCAACGAATGAATTATATTTTGAATCAATTCCTAATTTCAGTTTCAAAATCTGGCGCCAAGAACACAACCCTAACTTGAATTTGAAAAATCTGAAAACTGAATCATTTTGATCAAGTGAATAGCCTATCTTGCTCGATTTTTCACAAGGAACATGATGGTATCATTTAATTTTATTTATTTTCACTCTAAGATCATTAATTCTCTGATGAACACGAAGAACCCTAATCTTATGATTCAATCTGAAATCGCGTATGTGCAAGTTATGATGCAATTGATTGAGGGTTAATGATCCTCATGTGTGCAGAAACAAGATGGTATGTTCATATTTCATTTATGATGCATGGAGAATAGAGTTTGAAGTTCAAGTGTACTTACCTCAAAAATGGAAAAACTGGAAATCGAATTCTTCAGTAGAGGTGTTACAGAAGTTGTTTGATGATCTGGATAGCTTCAATGGACCTTAGGGAAGGTGTTTGAATGCCTGGAGTGGATTGAAAACATCTGGATCATTCCATGGAACTCGATCTGCAGTATGGTTCATGTGAGGATCAAGCTTAGTGATTTTGGAGTTACAGGTCAGGGATGATGATTGGGATAGCTTATATATGGTATATAGGATGTGTTAGAAGCTTTAGTTTGGACAGAAATGAGCTTGTGTGGATTTTGGCATGATAAGGTTCTTTATATGCATATATGGAGGTGAGATGATGATTCTGAGTTTGAGGTGTTTTTGGAAGGTTTCAAAGGTTCAAACAACTTCCATATGGTATTTGGGAAGTGTTAGAAGCATCACTTTGCTTAGAACTTCAAAGGTTTAGAGGTTGAGAATTTTACCTCTTTTGAAAACCATGAAACTTGCATTCTAAGAAAGGAAGAGAAAACCTATGTTTATGAGGTTTTGGTGTGATTTGAAGAGTGATTTGAACCTCTATTTATAGGCCAAGGATTCTGAATGAAGAGCTTTGCAAGTTGATCAAAGAAGTGATGATTTGGCTTAAGAGATAAAATGGAATCTTTCACATTAAATGCAAATGGTTAAAAGTGACTTAACCATGGTTATTTCTCAAGCTTCTTATCCTCTTCCATTCTGATCTCAAATCAGCAAATATCTACCAATTATTGCATCTATGCATCATTACTTGGATCATTTGGCAAAATGGTTCATAACTTTGGCAAAATGACTTGAAATTTCAAGTGAAAAGTTCACTAATGTCAAAATTCAAAACCATGGCTACACTCCATATTTTTTCATGCTCTTTGACATTTTGGAAAGCTCATATTACACACTTCAAAACCCTAGTTGAAAGTTTCTTCAAACTCTTTAAGGAAATGGGTGAAAAAGATCCATGAACTTTGAGAAAAATGAAGTTTTAAGTGAAGTTTTCAAAAAGTACCAACTTTGAAGCTCCATATCTCTTAAATGGTTGATCTTATGGAAAAAAATTATATGTGTCAAAGTTGTTTATTGGATCAAAATCTACAACTTTCATGTTGGAAGTTTTTTTCAGTTTGTAGGTGAAATTTTGAGAAATTCCCTTTCAAAGTTTGGAAAAAACCATGAAAAACACTTAGAAATTTTTCTAAGTATGAAAAGTCAAACTTTTGACTTTTTGATTTTTGATTGATTTTCTTGATTTTTCTTGATCAAATGACTTCATATATCATATATTGATGATTCAAAACTTCAAAAGTCATGGTTGACCAAAATTCCCAAAAGTCAAAGGTGTTCTTGTACAGTTGACTTTTTCAGACGAATCGCGTTTTTGGAGATTTCAAATGAAACAGGCTAATCTCACCAAATGAATGGTATGAATGGATCACATTGAAGCATTAGAGGATATTGAGCCATGGTTTGAGTTGTAGCACCATGTCCTGATTAAAAAGTCAGTGGTTCAGTGAATTAGGTCAAAAACCCTAATTGTCGACCTGATGAAATTGATGACTGTGGATCTTGAATTGAGATGTAATTTCCATTGTATATTGTCATAGGGATTATTTGAGGATGATTGAAACCTTTGATTGACTTCCTGGGGGTTTTTAGGGTTTCCCAAATGTGATCCCTGATTTCAGTCCCTGATAGTTCAAAACCCTGATCTGAGGATTTGTCTGATCAATCTTTGTGCAGAAGATGTTATGAGCCAATGGATTAAGTCAAAATGATGCACTTGGGGTCTTGAGGTCATGTCCCAAGTCATTATGTCAATCTCTGAGCAAAAGTCAGGAGTATGCTAACTTCAGTCAAAACCCTAATTCAGTCGATTCAGAGCCTTTGAGCTTGTTGAGATGGATTTTTTAGGACCAAATGTTAATTGTTGATGAAGATGATTCATTTGAGATGAAGGGAGAACAAAACCCTAATTGATTGTTACTTGTACTGATGAGTGTTTTCTTGATTAAACCCTACTGAGTCACAAGTAGCAAACACAAGCTAATGCAATTTGTTAGAGATGCAAATGATGCATATGCAATGATATGAGGTGGTATCTTAGGTCAAAAATTGGGGTATGACAGTTATGTCGGTGAATCACCTATTTTTTTCATGAAAGTTTTTATTTATTTCAAATTTACAACAACATTTTATAAGTAAGATTGCGTACAACGAAGTAGAAAAGCAATGCTAAAACAACTTCCCTTACAACCTTTTCCTAATTTTTTTTTAAATTCATTTATAAAAAAATTCTAATATATTTTTATGAAAAAATAAATATATAAACTATTGGAAGTTCAGGAAATTCAAACTAATAATTTTAAATCTTAATTTGGATGAATGTAATTTGCGTGACCATTAATCTTTTATTATATTAAATATAAAAAAATGCAAATTTCCTTTTAATATTATACTAAAATATTGAATGTAAACAATAATTAATTTCTTTTATCTATTATTTAATCAACGAACCAAATTACTTAAAAATACACTAATCTAGAAATATTATTAATTCATCCCTATCTTTTGCATACAAGATTAAAATAAATATTTCTAGACATAATTAGGTAGATTAGATATTGCCTAACACTTCACTCATTAATAGTTAAACTTAATAAAACTTTAGAGATCAAAATCATTTAAATACAAAAGAAAAAGAAACTCAATACGTTGACAATTATCGTCATTTAATTCCTAATACATTGTCGACTCTTAAGAGTTTAATGTTTGTGGCGTGTTTGTGATTTTCTCTTGATTAAATACAAATTAGGTATTTTTATTTCGGTAATTGTAAAATGAATTAGAAAAGTTTTATATTATATATTAATTCTCCTTTTTGAAATGATTAATTAACCATACTAGGCAAATATTTTATATATAAAAAAAATTTAAATTCATCATTAGGTTGTGTTTGCAATTCAAAGATAGAATTATAGACTTAATTAGGCTTAATAGATATTGCCTATCAATTTATCTTCTATTAATTAAGTTTAGCCTAACTATTTTTGTACAGTGATTCGTAAAGAAAAAATATAAAGTTTCTTGAAAATTTTCTATAAATGCAATCCCTAACTCTTCATTCCTCAACAACAACATAAAATAGTAAGTTTTACACATAATTTGTTAAGCATATAAACACTTTAGATTCTAAAATGAATTCAAAGGGAGTTTCAAACTTTACTATTCTAATACTCTCCCTTAGCATTCTCTTTTTCGCCACCCTTAGTTCTAGTCATGAGGAGAAAGTTTCACCACCGCCTAATTGTCCTAATTTGACTGTTTGTCTCGCTTTGCTTCCAGATTTGGTAACTGTTGCAGTTGGCCCTAAGTCCCCGCCTTGTTGCCCCCTCATTGCTGGTCTTGTAGATCTTGATGTTGTTTTATGCCTTTGCACAACAATCAGGGCTAATATTTTGAATATTATTATTGATATTAATATCCTCGTTAAAGCTATACTCAATTCTTGTGGACGTAGTACCCCCGTTGACCCTATATGTCCAGTATAATATATTATTGCCAAATACTATGGATGACTCCTATATTACTAATAATCAATAAAGTTCGTCCATATATCTATATATAAATATATCGATGTCCTCATTTACTTGTTATAATATGGATAAAATTGAAGACTCTTCTAAGTCTTATAATTCCCTTCCTTGTTGTATGTTTGGATTAAATGTTCGCAAATAAAAGTATTTATAAAGTTACTTACTTGATTATTAGTATATATTTATGTTTTGTTTTCCTTTCAGAAGAGGCAACATTTATTCTAGTGGTATATACTTTTTTATGTTTGAATGGTTTAGAATATAATTGATTTTGATTTAGAAAAGTGATATATGTATGCCTTTAATAAAAAAGACAACTCATACATTTAAAGGAACTTATGAATAGCATCTCGTGTCAAATATAAAGAACTTTTTCCCCTCAAATGAACAAATATCTAACTTGGTATAACTTTTTAGTACATAATTTGAATTGCATCCAACAGTTTCTTAGAATCATATTAATTATTCTAAAGATCATATATTGAATCGGCACACAGGTGGTTGAAGTACATTACCATACATAATTTAGTTATGATCTTTAAAAGAAGAGTTTGCAAAGAAAATTTTCAAAAGAAACAAATAATTAATATTCTTTCCATGCTGATGTATTTGGATCTTAAGGTGGTGGTAGATGTGGATAGCTTATAAAAATCGTCACAATGAAACATGCTAGATACTAATCTAGTATGTTTGGAAATAACGAAAAATTTCATTTAGTAATATAGTAAAATTCATTGTTTCAACCAACACACATAATTGCTATACTAAAGTAAAGTGAACTACTTAATCGAATGAAAAAGGAAATGTTATGAGAAGCTAAAAGGAATATATGAAATGACAAGTAGAAGTTTCTAAAAAACTAGTCCTATATTAAGCAGGGGTTTTATGTTTTTCAAAAAGGGAATTTAAGTGGAAACAAACCGAAATTATTATCTTGTCTTGAAGGACTTAGGACGAGGACGTCTATGATATGGTTTCTTAATTAAAGTGAGGATTAAAAGTGACTATGTCATAAAGAGGAGCTACAACGATGCTAAGTATAGAGACTGTGGCAAGAGAATGGATGATGGTTTTCCGAGAAAGACAGTTTGTAACGAAATTTGTGATTTGATATAATAAATTAAATTACGAGTTTGCAAAATCTTGGATTGGGAACTTTCTGTTAGAACAAGATTTGTTCTGATCAATATTTTTAGTTTTGATGATAACAATGTATATGAATTTTGTATGAGATAATGTGGTACCCTAATACTATGCAATTTCCATTTCAGGAATTATATAAAGAGTATGCACAAAATCAGCGCAAGAAGCACTGACTCAGAAGGTTCAGCATGTGTCATACCCCAATTTTTGACCCTAAGATCCTATATCATTCATATCCCAATCACTAATCAAGAGCTTCACTTGGAAGTTTTGTTTATGGTGTTGCACTCACCTCATCAATAAGAGGGACCATCAGGCACCAATGATTGTTTATCTTGTATGCATATTATACTAACCCAAATACCAAAAACATTGCTTTGTTTCTTTGTAGGCTTTTGTTTTGTAGGTACCAAGCCAAGACATGCAATAAACAAGGCATTTTTCAAATTTTTGACTGATGAAATCGATTTCCCTACTGGGTAAATCGATTTCCCTGCAGCAATCTTCAACAAAATCACATTCTGGACAGCATGAAATCGATTTCCCTCCTGGGTAAATCGATTTCCCTAGTGTATTTTGCGCCAAATTCTCTTCTGGAACAGAGTGAAATCGATTTCACTCCTGGCGAAATCGATTTCCGTCAGGCGAAATTCAAAAAAAATAGAGGGGGAAGCTTGATTTGATTTTGGCACCTATTTTCTTTGACCATTTTTGTCATTGTACCAATCTTCCACCTCATCAAAATAATTCTCTTCATTAAACCCACTTAAACCCCATTTTACCACTTTTTACCATTTAATTGCCACTTTAATCACCAATTAAACACAAGCTAATTACCAAATGCAAAAAGACCAAACTACCACTACTCTTGCTCTCATCCTATAAATAGAGCCCACTACTCTCTCATTTCTCAAGCTTTGAGAGCCAAAAAACCCCTTGCAATTTCTCTCCTCATCCCTACCAAATTCACCAAAGCTCTTTGTTCTTTCATAAAGTTTGTGAGTCACATCTTGAACCTCACAAACTTTGAGCTAAACCACCATCTATTTCACTCTTTTTTCTTCAATTGTTGAGAGATCAAGATTTTTGTTGGTGATTCTTGAAGTAGATCTAAGTTTTGTTCAAGATTTGGTAATTTTCTTCATCCTTTTTGTATATCACAATGTGATTCTTTGTTGTTTGTGTTCAATGCATCTTTGATGCTATATTGGTGCTATTTGTTGGTGATTTGATGGAAAATTTGTGCTCTAATTGATGTGTGATCCTAAGGTGTTTGTATATTTGTTCAAGTCAAGTTTCATGGCTTTAAATGCTGTTTTTGCTGAAATTTACACTGAGGAAATCGATTTCCTTAAGGCTGAAATCGATTTCCTGCTGAACGTAACTTGTTTTTTTTGAAAACTGCACTATGGAAATCGATTTCCCCTTGCATGAAATCGATTTCCAGCAGGCAGAATGTGGTTTTTTGCCTTTTTTGTGTTTGTTTTGGCTTCCTTCTTCCTCCACTTCATTAATATCATTGGATCTAGGGTGTTGATAGGTTTGAAGTGACTTAATCCACCAAAATGGATGAATGATATTAATGATAGTGTGAGTTGATTATCTTTTATGTTTTCATTCTTATTTTCATCTTACTTTCTTTTGATCGATGAAAGTCTTGACATCTTGAGAATTCTATGGATTCTTGATGAAGACTAGATCAATTTGTTTCCATTCTTATTTTCATCTTATCTTTCTTTTGATCGATGAAAGTCTTGACATCTTGAGAATTCTATGGATTCTTGATGAAGACTAGATCAATTTGTTTTCATTCTTATTTTCATCTTATTTTCTTTTGATCGATGAAAGTCTTAATATCTTGAGAATTCTATGGATTCTTGATAAAGACTAGATCAATTTATGTTTCCATTCTTATCTCTTTCTTCTTGTTTTATTTTGATCGATGAAAGTCTTAATATCTTGAGAATTCTATGGATTCTTGATAAAGGCTAGATCATTTCTTCTTCTCCTTCTTATTTCTTTTGATTGATGATCTTGATACATGGAGAGTTCTCCTACATTTGTCCCGACTCGATAAAAGATCAAATATGGAAGAGAATTGTATGCGGTTGATTTATGACTTATGGAAATTTATCCTGTAGTCGCTATGATTTTATCAAGCTTCTGATAAGTTTCCATTGACCTTAAATCCGAGTACATCATTCACTCACCATCGATCTTCATTACTAACTTTGATAACATACTTGACAAGTTTCAAGATGGTTATCTTTAACATCTAACAACTAACTTTAATTTCCGCCATTTATTATACCGCTCTTTATATTTCTCGCTTTATCGCTTTATTTTATCATTTCATCATATTTACATTCCGCCATTTTCTCTTTGTCCATTTGGACGTTTATAATTCCGCTATTTTCTCTTTGTCCACTTGGACATATGTTTATGCTTCCGCTATTTCCCTTTTGTCCACTTGGACCATACTTTACTTTTATGCTAAAACACTAATAAACAACCAAAATCTAAAAAACACATAAGGCTCTCTTTGGACTATGGGTTACTATCCCTAGCATTTTGGAGATTCGGACTCATGGACCTAGTGCCTCTGGACTCTTATTCTGTTATTACTCTGCTGTTATTCTGTCTGTCTGGCATTGGATTGTTGTCTGTTTGTATGTGCAGGTATTTCCTTGAAAGCCCTTGATGGTTAATTCCAAGGCATTGAGATAAGGATTTTACCCGAAAACAGCCGTTACTCTGCCCGATTTTCGTCAGAATCTTAATGTGCTTAATGAAAAGTGGTGCTAAGATAATAAGTTCATCTGGATCCCCAAGTGTTAATGTGATGGTATTGATAAGTCCAAAGGATGGGAAATCTACCTTGACCCATACTGTCAAGTGTTGGCTTCTTAATTTGGTTAGACCGTTTCTTTCCTTAGCTTTTATTTTATGCACTAGGTTAGCCTCTTCATCTCCTCCCACTTCTTAGATTTTCAAAATCTTCTCCCTTTTTCCAAAACCTTCTTATGTTTGCAACCTTTTAAAAAAAACCTTTTCTTTTAAAAATATCTTTTGCCCTTAGTGGCTTTTTCTTCAAAGTTTAGACACTGTTAACTGTCGAAACGAGTGGTTATACCCCACGATTTTGAAATTGATTGATATAATGAGATCTTTTCCGTGTGAGAGAGCTAGTGGCATACTCGTTGATTTTATCCGAGTTGGAGCCCTTCTTTCATTTGCGATGCAAAGAACTCATTTGTTCTCATGCTCAAGATCAATGGCTGAGTATTTCTCTCCGACGACGATAAAGTGTTTATTCATTTTTAAAAATGTTTCCCAAAAAAGCGGAACTACATTAGCTCTGACTTCTCCATTGCACCGAGGAGGTATGTAGGCCCAAGGCTTAACGCTTTGCCGAGCTTATTTTAAAAATAAAACAAACCCTTTTTTAGCACACACACACACACGGATTTTCAAAAAGGTTCCTGTGGAATACCACAGATATGAGGGGTGCTTTAAACCTTCCCCTCATATAATCAACACCCGTACCTGAGATCTCTTTCTTGTTTTAAAAACAAAACTTTGGGTTTTTCGTTCTTTTCCCTTTTCCTTTGAAAAAATAAAGCGCGGTGGCGATTTCAAACGAAATATTGATTCGAGTCAATTTCATGGCTTCGATATCAGATTTTCCCCGCTACAGCATGCAACATCAGAACATGGTCTGGCAAGACATCAGAAGATGGTCAAGCAGAAATAGAACATGGTCTATAGAAGCATCAGAAGGACTTGAGATCAGAAGCAGAAGCACTGAAGTTCTCATGGTATCACGCTAAGAAGCACTTCAAGGTCAAAAGACAAGAAGATGCTCTGCACCAAGCTGTTTGACTCTGATGATATTCAAACGTTGTTTACACAAACATCAGATCAGAAGCAAGTACAAAATGGCATGCTATGCTGACTGACAAAAGGAACGTTAGTAGCTATTAAAGGCAACGTCAGTAGACACAGCGAAAGCAAGGCTCGAGGTAGTTGACAAAAGAGTGAAACATTAAATGCAATGCTGTACGGATTACGCAAAGCATTAAATGCTCCCAACGGTCATCTTCTCAAACGCCTATAAATAGAAGTTCTGATGAGAAGCTGAATGCAACACTTGCGCAAATATACAGAAACGCTGTCAAATTCAAAAAGCTCTCAAACTTCATCTTCAACCTCACTACTTTGCTGTTGTAATATATTAATGAGATTAAGCTTAAACTTAAGAGAAAATCACAGTTGTGATAATAGCTTTATAAGAAGCATTGTAACTCTTAAGAGAATTTGTTTACATTAATTTGTAAGAACTAGAGTGATCAGGTTGTTGATTAGAATACTCTAGAAAGTCTTAGAGGGTATCTAAGCAGTTTGTTCCTAGAGAGATCAGGTTGTGATCAGTATACTCTAGAAGACTTAGAAGTTGTATAAGTGGAAAACCATTGTAATCTTGTGTGATTAGTGGATTAAATCCTCAGGTGAGGTAAATCACTCCAAGGGGGTGGACTGGAGTAGTTTAGTTAACAACGAACCAGGATAAAAATCATTGTGCAAATAGTTTTTATCTTACAAGTTTTAAAGCCACACTTATTCAAACCCCCCTTTCTAAGTGTTTTTCTATCCTTCAATTGGCATCAGAGCGCCGGTTCTAAGGTGCAAGCACTTAACCGTGTTTAGAAAAGATTCAGGAAGAGAAAAACGCTTAAGTCAAGATGGCTGGTGAAGATCGAACAAATACATCTACATCTGGCTCTGCTGAGCAATACAATGGAAATGGTAACAATGGTTATACTAGACCACCAGTATTTGATGGTGAAAACTTTGAATACTGGAAAGATAAACTTGAAAGTTACTTCCTTGGTCTAGATGGTGACTTATGGGATCTGCTGATGGATGGGTACAAACATCCAGTGAAAGCTACTGGTGTAAAGCTTACCAGACAAGAAATGAATGATGATCAAAAGAAGCAATTCAAAAATCATCATAAGTGTAGAACTGTTTTGCTGAATGCTATCTCTCATGCTGAATATGAGAAGATATCTAACAGGGAAACTGCCTATGATATATATGAGTCATTGAAAATGACCCATGAAGGAAATGCCCAAGTCAAGGAGACTAAAGCTCTTGCTTTGATCCAGAAATATGAAGCCTTCAAGATGGAGGATGATGAAAATATTGAGAAGATGTTCTCAAGATTTCAAACGCTAACTGCTGGATTGAGAGTTCTTGACAAGGGATACACAAGGGCTGATCATGTCAAGAAGATCATCAGAAGCTTGCCAAGAAGATGGGGTCCTATGGTGACTGCTTTCAAAATTGTCAAGAATCTGAATGAAGTCTCTCTTGAAGAGTTGATCAGTGCTCTGAGGAGTCATGAAATTGAGCTGGATGCTAATGAACCTCAGAAGAAAGGTAAGTCTATTGCATTAAAATCTAATTATAAAAAATACACTAACGCTTTTCAGGCTGAAGAAGGAGATTCTGAAGAATCAGAATCAGAAGAAGAAGATGAACTGTCCATGATCTCCAAAAGGGTAAACCAACTCTGGAAGAGCAAGCAAAGGAAGTTCAAGAGCTTCAGAAGTTCAAAGAAGCCTGAAAGAGGAGAATCTTCTGGAGGCAGAAGATCTGGCAAGAAGAAAGTCATCTGCTATGAGTGCCATGAGCCTGGACACTTCAAGAATGAATGTCCAAAACATCAGAAGGAGAATCCCAAGAAGAAGTTTCATAAGAAGAAAGGTCTTATGGCAACATGGGATGATTCCGAATTAGAATCAGAATCAGACTCTAAAGGCGAGCAAGCAAACCTTGCACTGATGGCAACAGTGGATGATGGATCAGAATCTATATCAGAATCAGATTCTAAAGAGGTATTTTCTGAACTATCTAGAGAAGAGTTAGTTTCCAGTTTAACTGAACTTCTGGAACTCAAGGCTCATCTTAGTATCAAATACAAAAAGCTGAAAAAGCTATTTGAATTTGAAAATAAGAAGCTGGAGATGGAAAACTCTGAACTGAAGGAAAAAGTGTTAAAATTATCCAAAGATGTTGGATCTCCTTCTGAATCAGAAAAATCCATTCCCAGCCTCAATCATATTCTGAAAGAATATGACTTGAGCTTCAGAAAGTTTTTATCTAGAAGTATTGGCAGAAGTCACCTTGCTTCTATGATATATGGTGTTTCTAGAAACAAAAGGATTGGCGTTGGCTATGAGGGTGATATCCCACGGAAATTTGAACCTGTAGATGATTTGAAAATCACATACAAGCCATTGTATGATCAGTTCAAATATGGTCACTCACATGATATTAGGCTCACTTCACATGCCAAAAGCTTTAACACTACACACACTAAGAAGCATGTGACACAACCTAAAAAATATCATGCTGCCAAACCTAAAGAATATCATGCTGTTCCTCCTGTTACTTATCATGCTAAACCCAAGTTCAATCAGAACTTGAGGAAAACTAACAAGAAAGGACCCAAAAAATTGTGGGTACCTAAGGAGAAGATAATTTCTGTTGCAGATATCCTTAGCAGCAAAGAAGACAAAGCACAAAATGTCATGGTACCTGGACTCTGGGTGCTCGTGACACATGACGGGAAGAAGGTCTATCTTCCAAGACCTGGTGCTTAAGTCTGGTGGAGAAGTCAAGTTTGGAGGAGATCAGAAGGGCAAGATTATTGGCTCTGGAACCATAAGTATTGGTAACTCTCCTTCCATAACTAATGTACTTCTTGTAGAAGGATTAACATATAACTTATTGTCCATAAGTCAATTAAGTGACAATGGTTATGATATAATCTTCAATCAAAAGTCTTGCAAGGTTGTAAGTCAGAAGGATGGCTCAATCCTATTTACAGGCAAGAGAAAGAACAACATTTATAAGATTGATCTTTCAGATCTTGAGAAGCAGAAGGTGACTTGTCTTATGTCTGTTTCTGAAGAGCAATGGGTCTGGCGCAGAACATTAGGACATGCTAGTTTGAGAAAGATTTCTCAGATTAACAAACTAAATCTGGTCAGAGGACTCCCAAATTTGAAATACAAATCAGATGCTCTTTGTGAAGCATGTCAGAAGGGCAAGTTCTCCAAACTTGCATTCAAATCTAAGAAAGTTGTCTCTTCCTCAAGGCCGTTAGAACTTCTGCACATTGATCTGTTTGGACCAGTCAAAACAGCATCTGTCAGAGGGAAGAAATATGGATTAGTCATCGTAGATGATTATAGCCGCTGGACATGGGTAGAGTTCTTAAAACACAAGGATGAGTCTCATTCAGTGTTCTTTGAATTCTGCACTCAGATTCAATCTGAGAAGGAGTGCAAAATGATAAAGGTCAGAAGTGATCATGGTGGTGAATTCGAGAACAGATTCTTTGAGGAGTTCTTCAAAGAAAATGGCATTGCCCATGATTTCTCTTGACTTAGAACTCCACAGCAAAATGGAGTTGTAGAGCGAAAGAATAGGACTCTACAAGAAATGGCCATAACCATGATCAATGAAACTAATATGGCTAAGCACTTCTGGGCAGAAGCAATAAACACTGCATGTTATATTCAGAATAGAATCTCTAGAAGACCTATTCTAAATAAGACTCCTTATGAATTGTGGAAGAACAGAAAGCCCAACATTTCATATTTTCATCCTTTTGGATGTGTCTGTTTCATTCTGAATACTAAAGATCATCTTGGTAAGTTTGATTCTAAGGCACAAAAATGTTTCCTTCTTGGATATTCTAAACGCTCTAAAGGCTACAGAGTATACAACACTGAAACATTGGTTGTAGAAGAATTAATCAATATCAGATTTGATGATAAGCTTGGTCTTGAAAAGCCAAAGCAGTTTGAGAATTTTGCAGATATAGATATTGATATATAAGAAGCTATAGAACTAAGAAGCAAAGTTTCAGAAGCTGAAAATCTCAGAAGCAAAGAATCAGAAGACCAAGTTGCTGCATCTTTAGAGAATCTCAGAATTTCTAAAAAGCCAACAGTCAGAAGATCTTCTAGACTCACCTCAGCTCACTCAGAAGATGTGATCCTTGGAAAGAAAGATGATCCTATCAGAACAAGAGCATTCCTTAAGAACAATGCAGAATGTCAATTAGGTCTTGTTTCTTTGATCGAGCCAACTTCTGTTGATCAAGCTCTAGAAGATCCAGACTGGATAATTGCCATGCAAGAAGAACTTAATCAGTTTACAAGAAATGATGTATGGGATTTTGTTCCTAGACCAAAAGGATTCAACATCATTGGTACAAAGTGGGTTTTCAGAAACAAGCTTAGTGAGAAGGGAGAAGTGGTAAGAAACAAAGCCAGACTGGTGGCTCAGGGTTATAGTCAGCAAGAAGGCTTTGACTATACAAAAACCTATGCACCAGTGGCCAGGTTAGAATCTATTCGCTTATTAATTTCTTTTGCCACTCAGCATAACATCACTCTGTATCAGATGGATGTTAAGAGTGCCTTCTTAAATGGTTATATAGATGAGGAAGTCTATGTCCACCAACCTCCTGGTTTTGAGGACTCTAAGTCTCCAGAACATGTTTTCAAACTTAAGAAATCATTGTATGGATTGAAGCAAGCTCCTAGAGCTTGGTACGAAAGATTAAGTTCTTTCCTTCTAGACAATGGTTTCACTAGAGGACAAGTGGATACGACTCTCTTCTGTAAAACATCTAAGAAGGACATTTTAATTTGTCAAATTTATGTTGATGATATTATTTTTGGAACATCTAATGCTTCACTTGGAAAGGAGTTTGCTAAGTCTATGCAGGCTGAATTTGAAATGAGTATGATGGGAGAACTCAAGTATTTTCTTGGAATTTAAATCAATCAAACTTCTGATGGAACATAGGTTCATCAAACGAAGTATGTGAAAGAACTTTTGAAGAAGTTTAATCTTTCTGAAAGCAAAGAAGCCAAAACTCCTATGCATCCAACATGTGTTCTAGGTAAGGATGAGGTAAGTAAGAACGTTGATCAGAAGTTGTACAGAGGTATGATTGGATCTCTTCTATATTTAACTGCTTCTAGACCTGATATTTTATTTAGTGTTTGTTTGTGCGCTAGATTCCAATCAGATCCTAGAGAATCTCACTTAACTGCTGTTAAGAGAATTCTGAGGTATCTGAAAGGTACTACTAATGTTGGTTTAGTCTAGAGAAGATCTAAAGAATACAACTTAGTAGGATTTTGTGATGTTGACTATGATGGAGACAGAATTGAAAGGAAGAGTACTTCTGGAAGTTGTCAATTTCTAGGAAGTCACCTGATCTCTTGGTACAGCAAGAAGCAAGCTACCATTGCCCTCTCAACAACAGAAGCAGAATATGTTGCCGCTGCTGGTTGTAGCACACAAATGCTCTGGATGAAGAGTCAGCTAGAAGATTATCAAATATATGAGAGTAACATTCCTATCTTCGGTGATAATACTTCTTCCATATGTTTATCTAAGAATCCTATCTTACATTCCAAAGCTAAGCATATTGAGATTAAACATCATTTCATTAGGGACTATGTTCAGAAGGGTGTTCTCTCTTTAAACTTTGTGGATACAGACCATCAATGGGCTGATATCTTTACAAAACCCCTTGCTGAAGATAGGTTTAAGTTCATTCTAAAGAATATCAGTATGGATTTATGTCCAGAATGAGAAGATAAGAAGGTCTTACGTATGGCTAAGTTCTGAAATGTGTTGGGATTATGTTTTAATAAGAAGTTCTGATTATGATCAATTAGAAGTTCTGATTCTGTTATTACTAACGTTTCATTATCTAAGTTGATTCAGAATCTCTTTTAAAGTAAAACAGCTGTCACCAGTTTTCCAGAAAATGAACACGTGTTCACTTTTTTTGGACAAGCATGCGTGCAGTTGAGGAGACGCCGTCCTAGGTAACTGTGCAAATCATTTCATTTTGTCACTTTATCTCTCCTAACGTCATATATCATTAAATGCAAATTGATGTCATGTTTTTCTGTAATCATTTCACTTAAACCATATTGCATTTATTATTTTCTTTTATCCAACCTTTTATATACTCCTCTTCATCTTCATTTCATCTTTTTCACTCTCTCTCCTCATTTGACCCTCTCTTTTTGCATTCAACGCATAAACCCTAGTTTGTGTCTGCATCTTTGCATTTCACCATGAATCCTTCATAAAGCTCTTCAAACCAAGCAGACATGTCTTCCACTCAACTGGTTTTCAGCAAGCGTGGTTTTGCTCCATTGAAGACCTGTTCCATTCCTGCTTCAGAAATGGAAGTTCTATGTGAATCTTCAGTGGATTTTAAAAATCTGAAAATATATGGTTTCAAACCCGAAGCAAAGACAATGGCTCAAGGCTGGTCAAACTACCTTGATAGATTGGTTGGACCAATTTATCCGGATCTTGTGAAAGATTTCTGGGCTCATGCAACGGTTACCCCAACTGCAATCATCTCCTTCGTGTTAGGGCATGAAGTTGTGATAACTGAGAAGTTGTTAAGGAAGCTGTACAACCTGGAAGATGAAGAAGGATGTACTGGTCCTCTTCATGGCAGAGTTTGTTGGCCACAGGTTGATAAAAAAATATCAAATGCTACTGGTACTGAATTCCATAAAACTGGTGTGTTGAGGCCGTTCTACCAAGTTTGGGCTGAGATCATTCTGGGATCTCTCCACCATAGAAGAAGATCATCCTCCTCATCGTACATCAGTCCTGATCATAAATATACTCTCTTCTGCATTGGAAGAAGAATTGAACTCAACATCTCCAACATTCTCTTTCAAAATTTGAAGACGTCTATTGAAGAGTCAATAGATGAAGAACGTGAGAAGTATCCTCACCTTCCAAAAATTGCCATTCCTTTTGCCAGAATGATTTCAGACATTCTGATAGAAAGTGATTTGATGGATTCCCTAAGGACTATTGGAACATCCAAGTTCTTTGGAGTTATTCAAGGGCACGTTATTAATGGTTTTGATCTGCGAAGGTTGGAACTTATCAGGGAGATTACTTCTGTTCCTGTAATCTTCCCAGATATTCTGACCAGAAGAATTCCGGTTGAAGGCTTTGCTACTTTGTTCCAAGCAGAACTTAAAAAGGCTGTTAAGCACTACCTGGAAGCGTCTATAAGAGCTCAATCTTCTGTTGATCTTGCATGGATTCGTGGAAGAGTGCTTCCTTCTCTAGCTGACCTTTAGAAGAAGGATAAGAAGAAGCAAGAAGCAAGGCTGAAGAGAAAGGCTCAAGAAGAAGAAGCCAAGAAAGCCAAGAAGCAAAGGGTCACCTTTGATCCTGTCAAAGTAAACTCCAAAGAATATCAAGATCAGCGCATCAGGGAGTCTTTCCGTACTGAAAGAACTACAAATTTTCCCAGGCAAGTATACCAACCACCTCCTTCTAAACCTCAATCTTCTATCCAACCTCCTCCTTCTGAACCTCACAACACCTTCACCATTCCTTCCACCTCTCAAAATAATCCTTCTGTATCAGATCTCCCAGATTCTGCATCACATGAGCAATTGCTCCGTGACTGTAATTACACACCCAAGCCTCGTCCTGAAGCTGAGCTGGTAGTGTTAGATTCTGAGAATGAAGCAGAATCATCCTTCTGTCTTGATAGAGAGCCTCAACCCTATTCTGTCCCAAAACCAGATTCTCCCATAACCAAAATAAATTCTCACCGAGCATACCCTACTGGTGTAATCTATGAAATGGTAAAGAGGAATCTCAGAAGTATCTTTGACACTCTCAGAATAGCTCAGCATGCTGGATTAAATGATGTTGCTATGCGAAGATTTTGGAGACTCTTCAGAATAAAAGCGGATGCTTGTTTTCAAGAACTCCAGGAAATTTGTGTAGAACTTGCTCCACGACCTTGTGGAATTCTGAGGCCCTATGAAGATTTTTGATTCAGTCGTCTCGGGGGAAGATATTGTCTTGAAGAAAAGGAATTCATTGATGAACTTGCTGAAGCACGAGTTTCTGCGGAGATGGAAGCCAATCCTTGCAGGGAGATTGTGGTCTAGAGACCTAAGTATCCAGTTCTGACTGGAGACTTCAAGTCACTGTTTGACTTTCTGAGGGAAAATCCTTCTGAGGAGGACCCAATTTGGTCATTCCAGACGTTGTTGATCCTCCAGAAGTTGAAGGTCCTTCTGCTCCAAGGAATCTTGCTGCCATTCTTCAAGCTCTTGAGAATGGAGATTCTGATCTTCCTGCTCCTGAGTATGAAGAAGATGCTTATATGGGAGAAGCTGATGCTGAAGATCATCCTGCTGTGACTATTCCTGTTGAGGAAAATCATGATGATGATCTGACAATGGAAGCTACAATCGAGATTGCTGTCCCTCTGAACAGAAGTTGTGAAGCTTCTTCTGGTGAACCCTCTCTTCTGGTGAAGACTCTAGAGGTTATTCGAAGAACCAAGCTGAGCTAGCTTCTCGAATGGACAAGCAAGAAGACATCAATGCGGAGTTCCGTTCATTCATGGAGAGGCAGACTGAGAGCAATGCTGGGATTCATGACATGTTGGCCAAGATTATGTCTAAGCTAGGGTCGTCTTAGTCCTTTATGTCTTAGTTGTTTCTTTGTTTCTTGCATCTGTCTTCTATGCATCTTCCTTGTACCTTCTGATAATTCTCTTTTGCTATCAATGAAAATTATCTTCTTTTCTCTTATATTGTTTTGTTTTTCATCTGAATCTTTTGAGTTTTTGATGTTATGACAAAAAGGGGGAGAAAATGTGATAAATGATCTGATTTATATTATCATTTACTGGGAGAAAGTCTCCACATTTCTAACAAGAATTTGCAAGTTCTGTGTCTTTAAGTGTTTTGCAGGATTGAAGACAATCTTAAAAGCTCAACATGAGAAGAAAAGACATGGGGAAAAGCAATTCTGTATAGAAACAAGCTCATGGAAATTGAAGCAAGCTGAGTGCTGTGAAGCTTCAAGATCAGAAGCAAGAAGGAAGAATGTTATGATATTCTGATGATAGAATATGCTCTAACTCATTCTTATTCCTTATATGTTCTGATACATGTTTTTGTTCTAAATATGCTCTGAAACATTATTGTTATGCTCTGATACATATTATATGTTCTGATACATATTTTATATTCTGATTCATTCATGCTCTGACTTTCGTCGTGTAGTTTATTCTGTAACATTTCAGGATGTAGAGATGCTCTGATGATGCTCTGGTACATTCAACAATGTTCTGATACAATCTAGCATGCAATGGTTCAAGAAGAAATTCAAGCTCTGAAGCTTTCCTATGGAAGTAAGAAGCAGAAGCTATGAATGTTCTGAAGATCTAAGCATATGTGATCGTCTCAACTGAAATGGAAAATACTCCGGGAAGTCCTTTATTTTTATGTTTCTTCCAGTATTTATTTCAGGGGGAGATTATTTATCTCAGGGGGAGATTGTTAATCTCAGGGGGAGACATATTCACACACTATGTTTATATGCTTATGCTATAACTGTGTAATTGTCTTTAGCCGTCTGATATTCTGATTGCAAATTCATATCATTTATATATGTTTTTGTCATCATCGAAAAGGGGGAGATTGTTAGAACAAGATTTGTTCTGATCAATATTCTTAGTTTTGATGATAACAATGTATATGAATTTTGTATGAGATAATGTGGTACTCTAATACCATGCAATTTCCATTTCAGGAATTATATAAAGAGTATGCACAAAATCAGCGCAAGAAGCACTGACTCAGAAGGTTCAGCATGCAACATCAAAACATGGTCTGGCAAGACATCAGAAGATGGTTAAGCAGAATCAGAACATGGTCTATGGAAGCATCAGAAGGACTTGAGATCAGAAGCAGAAACACTGAAGTTCTCATGGTATCACGCTAAGAAGCACTTCAAGGTCAAAAGACAAGAAGATGCTCTGCACCAAGCTGTTTGACTCTGATGATATTCAAACGTTGTTTACACAAACATCAGATCAGAAGCAAGTACAAGATGGCAGGCTACGCTGACTGACAAAAGGAACGTTAGTAGCTATTAAAGGCAACGTCAGTAGACAGCGAAAGCAAGGCTCGAGGTAGTTGACAAAAGAGTGAAACATTAAATGCAATGTTGTACGGATTACGCAAAGCATTAAATGCTCCCAACGCTCATCTTCTCAAACGCCTATAAATAGAAGTTCTGATGAGAAGCTGAATGCAACACTTGCGCAAATATACAAAAACACTGTCAAATTCAAAAAGCTCTCAAACTTCATCTTCAACCTCACTACGTTGCTGTTGTAATATATTAGTGAGATTAAGCTTAAACTTAAGAGAAAATCACAGTTGTGATAATAGCTTTATAAGAAGCATTGTAAATCTTAAGAGAATTTGTTTACATTAATTTGTAAGAACTAGAGTGATCAGGTTGTTGATTAGAATACTCTAGAAAGCCTTAGAGGGTATCTAAGCAGTTTGTTCCTAGAGAGATCAGGTTGTGATCAGTATACTCTAGAAGACTTAGAAGTTGTCTAAGTGGAAAACCATTGTAATCTTGTGTGATTAGTGGATTAAATCCTCAGGTGAGGTAAATCACTCCAAGGGGGTGGACTGGAGTAGTTTAGTTAACAACGAACCAGGATAAAAATCATTGTGCAAGTAGTTTTTATCTTACAAGTTTTAAAGCTACACTTATTCAAACCCCCCCTTTCTAAGTCTTTTTCTATCCTTCACTTTCTACCTTGATGACGAAATAGGAGGTATAAAACACTATAAAAAATAAGAAGTATGTGAATAATTATACAAATATGAATATGGTGTCGCCAAAAACCATTCTTACGTTTCATATATGTTTCTTAATAATTTTGTAGAACAATAAGTTGTAACAAGCAACTTAGGCATGACGGGGTGAATATTGTCGAAGAAGATAAATATTCCAATGAGAGAGAGAGAGAGAGATATAGCATAAAGGAATTGCCAAATAGAAGAGGGATATATGTGTTTTTCAAGAGAATTAAGCGAAAAAAGAAACTTTATTTTTGGGTCGAGAGGGTTCCAATATTTCATATTGATTGATATGTAAGTTAATAGACCTTTCAAGTACATTAGGAAATCTAGTTCTTAAAGATGTTTAGTTATTGACACAAATTAAAAATGAATTTCAATTTTTTAAATTTATTTACATTCGTTATGTCGGTGAATCACCTATCTTTTTCAAGAAAGTTTTTATTTATTTCAAATTTACAACAACATTTTATAAGTAAGATTGCTTACAACGAAGTAGAAAAGTCATGCTAAAACAACTTCCCTTGCAACCTTTTCCTAAATTTTTTTTAAAATTCATTTATAAAAAAATTCTAATATATTTTTATGAAAAAATAAATATATAAACTATTGGAAGTTCAGGAAATTCAAACTAATAATTTTAAATCTTAATTTGGATGAATGTAATTTGTGTGACCATTAATCTGTTATTATATTAAATATAAAAAATGCAAACTTCCTTTTAATATTATACTAAAATATTGAATGTAAACAATAATTAATTTCTTTTATCTATTATTTAATCAACGAACCAAATTACTTAAAAATACACTAAACTAGAAATATTATTAATTCATCCTTATCTTTTGCATACAAGATTAAAATAAATATTTCTAGACATAATTAGGTAGATTAGATATTGCCTAACACTTCACTCATTAATAGTTAAACTTAATAAAAATTTAGAGATCAAAATCATTTAAATCCAAAAGAAAAAGAAACTCAATACGTTGACAATTATCGTCATTTAATTCCTAATACATTGTCGAGTCTTAAAAGTTTAATGTTTGTGGCGTGTTTGTGATTTTCTCTGGATTAAATACAAATTAGGTATTTTTATTTCGGTAATTGTAAAATGAATTTAAAATGAATTAGAAAAGTTTTATATTATATATTAATTCTCCTTCTTGAAATGATTAATTAACCATACTAGGCAAATATTTTATATATAAAAAAAATTTAAATTCATCATTAGGTTGTGTTTGCAATTCAAAGATAGAATTATAGACTTAATTAGGCTTAATAGATATTGCCTAACAATTTATCTTCTATTAATTAAGTTTAGCCTAACAATTTTTGTACAGTGATTCGTAAAGAAAAAATATAAAGTTTCTTGAAAATTTTCTATAAATGCATTCCCTAACTCTTCATTCCTCAACAACAACATAAAATAGTAAGTTTTACACATAATTTGTTAAGCATATAAACACTTTAGATTCTAAAATGAATTCAAAGGGAGTTTCAAACTTTACTATTCTAATACTCTCCCTTAGCATTCTCTTTTTCACCACCCTTAGTTCTAGTCATGAGGAGAAAGTTTCACCACCGCCTAATTGTCCTAATTTGATTGTTTGTCTCGCTTTGCTTCCAGATTTGGTGACTGTTGCAGTTGGCCCTAAGTCCCCGCCTTGCTGCCCCCTCATTGCTGGTCTTGTAGATCTTGATGTTGTTTTATGCCTTTGCACATGTGGTGTCGTTTTTTTTACCTCCCCGTTTCACTTGGGAGGACGGCATGCTAGACCCTTCCTACGATATCACACGAACTTTTTAATTGTCCTAACGAGTAGGAGAGGGGAAAAAGATCTCAAATTAACCCTAGGAGTTTGCTAAGTGTGGGGATTTCACCTAGACTAGAAATTCTGGAGTCCGGGGGGTCGGTTATACATAGGGAAGAGTTTAAGCACCCTACATATCCGTAGTACTCTACGGGAACCTTCTATGTGTCATTGTGATTGTGTTTACTGCTAATGATTGGGAAAGTTTCTCCTTTGTGTTAGGAGAGAGAATTGAATTGATTTAAAAAGACAGACAGACAGACAAACAAACTGACTATTTCTACTATTCCACCACAAACATTTTAAAAGTGACAGAAAAGCTAAAAAAAATGATGTTTCATTAAGAGGGGAGTCTACTTGGTTGATCAAGTATGACAACCATCGTGCCTCTAAAATGAAAGATTCTCAACCAAATTAGGGAAAGGGTCGTACAAGTCTGGGTGTGTTGCCAGAGCATGCCTTTCAGTGTCCTAAATGGGAGAAATGATGATTTGTTTGAAATGATGATTGTTTGAAATGATTGTTTGTTTGTGGCGAGATAAGAGAAATATCTACCTATGAAGATGAGCTATGTCTATCTATTGTTTGAAAGATTTGATTTTTTAGCTGGCTTGCATGAGGCCCAAGCTTGAGGCTTTTGATTGATTTATTGACTTATTGAAAGATAACTCTACTGGGGAGAATTTAAACTAAGGAGTTTTTGTGTTCTGTACAAAGCCCAGAATTGAGGCTGACTCTAGTTGGAGAGTGTTTATTTGATGGATTTTATTTGGTGTTCTGTACAAAGCCCAAAATTGTGGTTGACTCTACTTAGGGAGACTCAAGGTTGTGGCTAACTGCTGAGGAAACTGAGTTTTTTAAGACTATGGATGACTCTATTTGTGTGCCTTGTACAAAGCCCAAGGTTGTGGCTGACTCTTAGCTGAGGAAGTTATTAATTTGTGCCTTGTATGAAGCCCAAGGTTGTGGCTACTCTAGCTAGGGAAAGATTATTTTCTGCCTTGTACAAAGCCCAAGGTTGTGGCAGACTTTTAAAGAAACTGAGTATGGAAGACTCTATGGGGAAAAGATCCTTGAGATTAGGAATCTTTGACACAGGAAATGTGGTTTATCTGCCTTGTACAAAGCCCAAGGTTGTGGCTACTTAAAACTGAAAGACTCACTGGGGGAGTTTTATTCTGCCAAAGGATTTAACAAACTGATTTATTTTTATGTTTTTTGGAAGCTAACCCTTTCCAGGGATTTTGACTCAGCTGGAGAAATTGTCTATTAAAAGACTGGATTTTTGGAGGCTAACCCTTTCCAGGGGTTTTAACTCTTTTGGGGAATTTATCTTTTTGAAAGAATGAATTTTTGGATTTGAAGGAGTGATTTTGGAGGCTGACCCTTTCCAGGGGTTTTTGTTAAAATGAAAGAATGATGTGGAGGCTAACCCTTTCCAGGGTTTTTGTTAAAATGAAAGAATGAATGTGGAGACTAACCCTTTCCAGGGGTTTTTGTTATGGCAGAAAGATTAACTAATGGAGACTTCTTGTTTTAAAGCCCAAGATTAAGGCTGACTCTGACTGAGGATAAGCAAATATGGATCCTAGACTCTGCTAAGGAAGATTGATGAAGATAAGGGTGACAGAGACTGTCCATGTCTCTCATTCCAAAAAGTGTACTCAATATGAGATTGAGACAAACGTAGCTTGTTTAAAGTCTGGTTTTAAGAATGGAAGAAACTCACCAGGATAGGCTAAAAGGTAACTAAAGACCTGTTCCTATGTTTATAAGAAACCTGATGGGTCCTTGTATACAAGCTCAAGAGGAAGCTGGAAATGCTTTTAAGAAGCATGTGGGTCCTTGTACAAAGCCCAAGAGGAGGCTAATCGAGGGTCATCGAGGGTCCTTGTTATAGCACAAGAGAAAGCTATGTGGTTTTGAACTTATTTTGGCTTTAAGCAAATGGGTAAGAGGTTTCACCGGGAATAATTCCTCTTTGGGTGGATCTGTCCTAGTTTTTGTTCTAAGGCTTTTTCAGGATGTTTCACCGGGAATAATTCATCTTGAGGGTTTGAACTAAAGATCTCTAATTAGGAAAGAGCCTTCACTGGGAAGACGTTCTCAATCCTAGGTCATATTCCTATAATATATATATATGGTTTAACTGTACTAGGGTCTACACTCAGACGTAGTTCTAATATATATAAACAGTTCTATATTTGACAGTAATTTAAATAAAGACTGTAAATTGAAAGCTATAAAGCCTAACCTGGATGGAGTGGAGGCCTTTGAAGAAGTATGTACAAAGCCTTACCAGCAATTTTTGTTGTTTTATTGATAACAGTTGAATATTTATTATAAACAGTTAAGGGTTTTGAAAACAGAAGAAGTGAAGATGGACAAAGGTCACATAGGTATCTGAAGAGTTTCACCGGGAATAATGCCCTTCAAATACCAGAAGAATGTTTTGAAAACAGAAAGAATATTTTGTAAATACAGTTTTTTAAAACAAACTAAGAAAAGAAAAAGGTGCTGGGACTTACACTCTATTAGAAGCCCAATGAAAATAATTTACTGTTTATGAGAAACAGTTGAGAAGATGCGAGGTTCTGTTGTTTGAAAACCTCGATCATCTGTTTATTTTGAAATATGAAAACAGTTTTGATTTTTGACAAAATTCAATTTAATTAGGGTAAAGATGAAATCTAAACCTAATTGAGACCTAAATGGCTTAGGGTTTTATCACAAAATATTCATGAGGTATTAGGTTTTTTTTGAAAGTTTAGTGAAAACGTATATTAAAACATATTCTAAACCACTTAAAACAACACCATTTTCAACCTAATAAAAATATACAAAATAAAATATATTTTTGTGATTTTTTTGATTATTCATAAAATATATATATTAAACAACAAGTGTGTAAAAAATGAAGTCAAAATGAAGTCAAAATGAACTAATTTTATAGGTTAAATAATTGGTTAAAGTTGTGAAGAAATTAAGTGAAAAAAAGTGATAAAAAATAAGGTTTTGTCACCTAGAGGGCTTGAACTCACGCCCTCCAAGTCACTAACCAAAACTCCCACCATCTGGGATACGCGCGCAGTTTGTTATTCATATGCATCAAACTTAATATATTTAAAAACAAGCCAGAAGATTCAAATTTGCGCGCGCCATGTTCATCTTCTTCCTCGAGCTCAAAGATTTTCAAATTTCTAACTCTCTGGTTTCTCAACTAAATGGCATGATATAAACATCAATCTTGCTCTAAATTTCCTCACGAATCCAGATATGTAACTAACATTTATTTATATTAACTATAGCTACCTAATTTCTCAAAAAACATGAAGAATATATGAACCATAAATTTAAAGTTAAATGACAAACAAGATGAATAAATGAATGATGATAGAGGGTTTTCAATCCTCTGATGATGCTGAACAAGATAGTATCGAGCTTTATCACAAAGAGTACTTAAATTAAAGAGGTGGAGTTCAAAAACTTACCTCTGAAAATGGAGGTCGTGAGGATGATGAGGAACACCTGGGCTTGTGTGAGTGATCCTAAAAGCTTCCTTGGGACTCAGGGATGCTAATTGAATGCTTATTGTGACTTCAATCCTTCTGAATTGCTCTACCCGACACCTTCGATTTGAGCTTCAAGTGGACATGGAGGATGATGAATCTTCAGTTACAGATGAGCTGCAGCCATCTGAACAGCTTCACTATGCCCTAAGGAACATGTCTGGATGCTTGGCTTTGCTTGAAACCTTCTGAATTGCTCTATGGACCTCCAACTGCAGCAGCTCCAAAGTGAAAGCAACAATGGTGTTCCTCCACCTACAGAAGTGATCCAGGTGTTTGGATCACCTCAAATAATCCCCCTTGAGATGTTAGAATGCTTACATTCCAAAGAGAAGCTCTGGTTTGAAGAAAACGATTCTTCTTGCCAAAGAACTTTGAAAAACCATAAGCATGAGAAGAGAAAGAGAAAGCAAGGAATAGCGTTGCTTTGGTGTGAATTATATGAAGGATAGCACTTGTATTTATAGGCAAATGGTTCAGTATAGTTGCAGAGGAGTGTGGTTACTTAGTGAGGTTGATTTGGTTTCTTGGCTATGAAGGAATTCAAAAATATCCAAAATGCAATGATGGAAATTTTGATTCCATTTGATCAATCCCCTAGCCCTCGATTTTGCTTGATCTTAGGGGACAAATCTGAGAAAGAAATGAGCTCCAATTGGTTGGGAAGATATTCCTTTGGTGATTCATCATCTTGCCATAAATTCTCAAATGTAATCATTACATAATCACATGCCTTTGTTTTTGGGAATATCCTCTAATCCATATGCAATGATGAAAATGGATGTATGGTGTGCTTGCAGATGTATTAGAGGTCGGGTAGCATCACTTAGTGAAGTCATTTGCACAAAATTGCAAAGTTCCAAATTGCACATGACCTATAATTTTCACTTCAAGTGCCTAACTTTGATCAATCATATCTCTTAGCTCAAAATGAATTTGGAGAAGGTTGAGCACAATTTGGAAAGCCCTTAACATGTACTTCAATTCATTAGTTTGGTGTTTGCCCAAATTCTTTAGGGAAATTAGTGAAAAAGTCCCATGAAGTTTGAAGAAAACTAGGGTTTTCTTGCATGTTTTGTGAAGGCAGCCACTTTGAAGCTCCATATCTCTTCAATGGTTGATTTTTAGCCAAAAAATTATATGTGTCAAAGTTGTTTATTGTATCAAAATCTACAACTTTCATATTGGAAGTTTTTTTCAGTTTGTAGGTGAAATTTTGAGAAAATCCCTTCCAAAGTTTGGCAAAAATCACTTGAAAATCCTTAGAAAATTTTCTAAGTATGAAAAGTCAAACTTTTGACTTTTGATTCTTGATTGATTTTCTTGATTTCTCTTGATCAAATGACTTCAAATATCATATATTGATGATTTAAAACTTCAAAAGTCATGGTTGACCAAAATTTCCAAAAAGTCAAAGGTGATCCTGTGCAGTTGACTTTTTCCAGATGAAGTGAATTCTTGGACTTTTGTGATGAATCAAAATCTCCTCTTCAAATGAGTGATGTGAATGGATTATATTGAGGTAATAGAAGCTCTTGAGTCATGCTTTGAATTTTGGATCCATGCCCTGATTAAAAAGTCAACTATCTTGGTGAATTAGGTCAAAAACCCTAATTGTCGACCATATGAAATTGATGACTGTAGGCCTTGGATTGAAGTGTAATGCCCTATTGACATTGTCATATGAACTAATTGAGAATGATTGAAGCCTTTGAGTGATGCCCTTGAGCTTTCTAGGGTTTCCCAAATGTGATCCCTGATTTTAGTTCTTGATAAGCTCAAAACCCTAGACTGGTGAGGTAAGCAATCCTGAGTCCAGGTAATGGGTATCTAATCAATCATAGGTGAATAGAATGAAGCTTTTGAGTCCCATAGTTGTGTTAGAAGCCATCCCTTTTTCTGATTGATCCTTTGCCTGAGTTCTTTTGTTCCTGAACACCCTTGACTAAGTATCAGATGAATAAGTGACTGCTCTGAGTATCTGCTTTGTCTTTGATGAAAAGTTAAAAGATATGACATCTCAGGGGGGGTCAAAATTAGGGTATGACATCACAACAATCAGGGCTAATATTTTGAATATTAATATTGATATTAATATCCTCGTTAAAGCTATACTCAATTCTTGTGGACGTAGTACCCCCGTTGACCCTATATGTCCAGCATAATATATTATTGCCAAATACTATGGATGACTCCTATATTACTAATAATCAATAAAGTTCGTCCATATATCTATATATAAATATATCGATGTCCTCATTTACTTGTTATAATATGGATAAAATTGAAGACTCTTCTAAGTCTTATAATTCCCTTCCTTGTTGTATGTTTGGATTAAATGTTCGCAAATAAAAGTATTTATAAAGTTACTTACTTGATTATTAGTATATATTTATGTTCAATTTTCCTTTCAGAAGAGGCAACATTTATTCTAGTGGTATATACTTTTTTATGTTTGAATGGTTTAGAATATAATTGATTTTGATTTAGAAAAATGATATATGTATACCTTTAATAAAACAGACAACTCATACATTTAAAGGAACTTATGAATAGCATCTCGTGTCAAATATAAAGAACTTTTTCCCCTCAAATGAACAAATATCTAACTTGGTATAACTTTTTAGTACATAATTTGAATTGCATCCAACAGTTTCTTAGAATCATATTAATTATTCTAAAGATCATATATTGAATCGGCACACAGGTGGTTGAAGTACATTACCATGCATAATTTAGTTATGATCTTTAAAAGAAGAGTTTGCAAAGAAAATTTTCAAAAGAAACAAATAATTAATATTCTTTGCATGCTGATGTATTCGGATCTTAAGGTGGTGGTAGATGTGAATAGCTTATAAAAATCATCACAATGAAACATGCTAGATACTAATCTAGTATGTTTGGAAATAACGAAAAATTTCATTTAGTAATATAGTAAAATTCATTGTTTCAACCAACACACATAATTGCTATCCTAAAGTAAAGTGAACTACTTAATCGAATGAAAAAGGAAATGTTATGAGAAGCTAAAAGGAATATATGAAATGACAAGTAGAAGTTTCTAAAAAATTAGTCCTATATTAAGCAGGGGTTTTATGTTTTTCAAAAAGGGAATTTAAGTGGAAACAAACCGAAATTATTATCTTGTCTTGAAGGACTTAGGACGAGGGCGTCTATGATATGGTTTCTTAATTAAAGTGAGGATTAAAAGTGACTATGTCATAAGGAGGAGCTACAACGATGCTAAGTATAGAGACTGTGGCAAGAGAATGGATGATGGTTTTCCGAGAAAGAAAGTTTGTAACGAAATTTGTGATTTGATATAATAAATTAAATTACGAGTTTGCAAAATCTTGGATTGGGAACTTTCTACCTTGATAACGAAATAGGAGGTATGAAACACTATAAAAAATAAGAAGTATGTGAATAATTTTACAAATATGAATATGGTGTCGCCGAAAACCATTCTTACGTTGCATATATGTTTCTTAATAATTTTGTAGAACAATAAGTTGTAACAAGCAACTTAGGCACGACGGGGTGAATATTGTCGAAGAAGATAAATATTCCAATGAGAGAGAGAGAGAGAGATAGCATAAAGGAATTGTCAAATAGAAGAGGGATATATGTGTTTTTCAAGAGAATTAAGCGAAAAAAGAAACTTTATTTTTGGGTCGAGAGGGTTCCAATATTTCATATTGATTGATATGTAAATTAATACGTCATCCAACGACCTATTATACCAAACAATGTCTTTGGCTACCAGCCCCATGATTCTATCGGACCATCTTGATGTATGTCTATTGTCAACGAAAGGGCCGCGCTCAGGAAGATGATACCTAAACCAACAATATAGTAATGGAGCACAACACTGAACCAATCCCCCTTTTCGGTCATTTCTGTGATGTATTGAGTGATAAACATCACCCAGGAGCGTAGGAACCGGGTTCTTCAGAATGAAGATATGGATCACATTCATGTCAACAAAATTGACCACATTTGGAAACATTGTTATGCCATAGATACTCAAAGCCAGAAGAGCTCTATATGTGTCCCACTGCTAAGCCGCAACAGCGTCATAAGCTTTCTGAACCAAGAACTCCAAATGAAATCCAGGACAATTTCCTTTTTCCTTGAGTTGCTTCCACAACTGATTTGCTCAAATAAAGAGCCTTTGCAATCTCAATAGAAGTAGGAGCCTTCATCATACTATGATACGGTATCTGCTCTTTGATAGAGATGCCGAGGAAAAAAGAGTATTCTTCCAAGATAGGAACCAAATGGTAGTCAGGAAATGTGAAGCAGCGGAGAGAAGGGTTGTAGAATTGGAGCAAAGTGTGAACTCCGTTCCATTCATACTTGGTAAACGGTGTCTTGAGGAAGTACAGAATCCTCCCATAATCTTGTTTGAACTTGGTCAACTCATCCAGTGTAATCTGACTTGCTAACCCCTTAAGAGAATCCAGATCCGGATTCGGAAAAGTGTACGAGTAGGTGTTCTTTCTGCCAGGCCTCATCTTTGAGAACGGTATGCTGATCGGAGACAAAGCCAAAAGATCCTGAAAATAAATGAAACATGCATGTTAAATGATATGATGGAATGTGTTTCGTTTGGGGGAGAATCATAAAGTCTTCTCTTTTGTTTCCTTATATCCATTTTTCTCTTTTTTTCTTCTCTTTTTTTTTGTAGTACTTTGTTTTTCTCTCTTTTTTTTTCCTTCTCTTTTTTTTTTTGAAACAGACTTTAGGATCCTCCCACGACGAAACAAAGTGGATATAGTAGTGATGTGATGTGATATGTGTGCAATGTGTTGAGAGACTGATTCTCTCGCATATCTGGATATCTGGGTTATACTGAATGTAACAGTTTCAAAATTCCGGCTTCAGATTGCAATATAGAAATCCGGGTATGATGAAGGCTAGTATCCTGTCCCACCCCAATCTCACAGGTATGAAGTCTAGACACGGACAGGTGGTCCCTAATGGTCACCAGGGTTAACGATTCCCATGGGGTACAATGTGTTTGAGGCACAAACATGCCAGACACAATGTTCCATGAAAGAACCTCGCCTGGTCGTGGTACCCCATGTCAAGCTCGATCGTATCAAACGCTACGGGAGTTGACATGGGCATCCACACTAATCCTAAGTATCACTGGCCTGGGTAGTGGGCCTTTTACCTCACACAAACCCCCCACCTGCAAAACAAATCAGGAAAAATATATGGCCCCCACGGGGACCCATAATATAGTCCAGATGCATGATATGCAAATAGGAAATAGACATGATATGCAAACATATATACAAAAGGTAAACATGTAAACAAATAAATAAACACCCAATCAAAGAAACAAACAAAGGCTAGGATCGACTCGCTAGGAATGGACCAGCACAAGTCTATCAACATCCCTAACAGAGTCGCCAGCTGTCGCTACCGCGAAAAATGGAATCAGAGTCGCCACTAATATATTTATCCCATCGCGGGAAAGGAATACCAGGAAACCTAACTCGAAATAAGAACAAGGTCTTTCGACCAGAGAACAGGGCACGGGAGTCGGTTACGCAAGGGGAAGGTGCTAGCACCCCTCACGCCCATCGTACTCGATGGTATCCACCTATGTTTGTTTCTATCTAAAGGGTGTATCTATCACTAATGCAATGCATGATTAAACCTAAAGTTTTTTAATAATTATTGTGCTCGCTAGAGTTGCCTCTATGCCTACGTATCCTCTTAAGAAGAATCAGAGCGCCGTAGTTCTGCTCAAGATTTTCTATGTTTTTTATTGTTTGTTGGTATTTTCTGGTGAACAGCTACATCACACTCCATCGCTCGACCTTTGGAGACTCACGCTGGGATTGGAGTGGAAGTAACATGCTCTTAAAAGCAAGACAAAGGTATGTCGAGCGTCTCGAGTAAACCTTAAACAAGGAAGACCCAATCAACTCTATGTTTTTGTTTTTTAGGTTTAGGAATCTCCACTCAAGTGATCCCCTTAAACAAGAGGGACGAGAGCTTCCATTCCTTTTTATTAACTTTTCACTATTTATTAATGTTTTATGGTGTTTTATTGATTTTTGTTTGTTATGCAAAAGGGGAACATACATTTCTAACCTAATACTAACATACAAATGGCCCTAAGATCAAGGATAAGGGATCTTTACCTATGTTATCATGCATAGACTACAACCTAAGTTGTTCTATATGACTCATCTTAATGAAGATTGAAGTCACCGCCCTAAGGGAACATGGCAAGCATATAGTAAGAGATAAACAAAAGCAACAAGCAAGGTAGGTGACATAATGAAGTCCCTAACCATGTCCACTCCTAAGAGAGACTACACACAATGAATCCCAAGAGAAAACAATCCACAAAAGGTGGAGGAAGAACAAACAATCGTCGCCTCTTAAACTAACAACAAACAAAGTGTGAAAGAAGAGGCAAAGCATGAGAAAGGGAGAAGGAAGCCCTAGGGCAGTAGTGTTGCACCCCAAAATTTGCCCATCTATTTTACTTCTAACTGGCTCAAGCTTCGCATCCATATGTATAATTCCATTAGGTCATCTAACACTCATGCATTCATTTAATCAATAAATTCGATTTGGGATCAAGAATTTTGAAAGATCAAGACCTAATTGTTCATTGCTTGAGCTTGTAGAGTCTCGCCAATTAAAGGATGAAATTGAGGTCTCATGTCTTCGAGTTTCATCACTAAGAGATTTTCTTAAGAGGCATTGCTTTTGTTTTGAGATCATCCCTGAACTATGGTGAAAGAGGATGAACTTGAAGATACATTGTATTGAAGGCATCATTATTTATAATATTTGGTGTTTAACACATAGGTTGAGCCAAATCGATGAATTAAAGTGAGTCAAAAGCGTTTCATTGAAGATGTCATTGGATTGAAATTTGTTTGTTGAGATTGGAAATGGATTCGAATTCAAAGACAATCAAAGTGAAGTAGAGTCCTCAAGCATTTGTGTAGAATTTATATATAAAAGAGGAGTTACTTGAAACTTACATGTATATTCAAAGATTTTGGAAAGCGGGCTCACTGATTCAAATTTATACATCAAGCTACATCCATTATTCAATATTCTAATTCTTCACTATTCAAGTATCATCAAAGGGCTAAGCACCTAAGATATAAAAAAATAGAAGCTAGAAACAAGGAATGTTGTGCAAGCTCTATTTTGATTACAAAAGGTGTCATTTCATTACCACCTACAAAATACAAGGAAAAAGGGCAAGATAAAATAAAGAGTACATGTTCTACAATTCCAATGTTTCATGCTAATATCGAAACACCGCCATCCAATCCATCTCACAATAAGGATTACACAAAAATCATTATTTTTCCTACTGCTCCACAAGTCATCTTCATCTTTTCTCTCTTCACCATTCCCTCTTCACTTCTCACCTCAGGCTTCACGCTTAACTCATCACCATCTCCACAATTCAACAATCATCATCTTCATCCTTCAAATCAACAGAAAAACTCAGAAGCTCCTCCACGCACCATCCATCATTTTTCCAGAATCTTCACCATTGATCATCACCCTCAAAGTTCTCTTCTTCCCACTCTTCTCTCTTCACTCCATTTCCATCTTCATCATTCATCACCATCCTCACTCCACAAACTCTGCTCCTTCCTCACTCTCTCTGAACCGCCTTCTTCACCATTCACAAATCTTCACCACGCACACCATTATTCATCACCACAATTCATCAATCTTCAATCGCTCACTCATCTTCATCTCCTCCAACAACTTCATATTTATCTTCATCCTCTGTTCACGACCAACCAAGCAACCTCCAACCATTAGAAGGGCTCGGTCTTCACCATCTTCAACTACAGTGAGTCATCATCTTCATCATTGCATCGCAAGTGGTATCAACGATCCAGCATCATCATTGCCTTCACTACGAACAACAACAGTGCGATACGATGCGAGACTCAGAAAACCAAAAGAAGAAGAAGGAGAAGAAGTTATCGGAACAGGGAATTCAAGAAAATTACCGGAAGGATTCACGTTTATTTCATGTTGGTGGCTGGATCTTTATCTCCGGCTTTCTCGTTTAATTCATCTGACGAATCGACGCTTCAGGGTTAGCAATCGAAGACGAGATGCAACCGAAAACTTATGGTTCGAATTGAGGCTGAGAGAGCATACACTGTTGATTCACCGTGGCGCTTCAATCGGAGCTAAACGAGAAGACCGTCGCCGCCGTCGAGTTCGTCGTGAAAGAGAGAGGAAGAGAAACGAAGAGGTTCACCAGTACACAGCTCAACCCTAATTCCCAATTCAATTCGTTTTAGTTCTTTTTCATTATTCTTTTTTATTCATTTTTATTATTTATTTTGGATAATTGAATAATAAAAATCTGGATCAATAAGCTTTGGGCCGTGAAATCGCTAGATACACCTCCATGTGAGCCCATGCACCAATTCCATTTTTGGCATGCTGTTCAAACAAGCAATAACTTCTGGGCCTGATTTACTGTTCGCACATCCCTTCAGGCTAACTGCCATTTTTGGCAACAAAAACCTGTAACAAAAATTGTCTTTTAGGCTAGGCCTGGGCCCTGCGCCCATTTGCTAATCACACCACACCCCTGTATTTCATTTTGCACCTCCCTGTTTCTTTTATTTTTTATTATGATTACTTAGATTTTTCATATTTTCTTTAGGTGATAATCACTAATCTTCTTTCTAATCTTTAGACTTTAATACATATTTTGTCATGTAAAAATATTCATAAAAAATATTAGTTTTAGGCTAATTGTTTTAGTCTTTTTACTTGACTTGTAATTCAATTTCTCTCATAAAAATCAACATAAAAATAATAGTACTTTTAATTCACTTTTGTGCTATATTTTGACTTGTTCTCTATTTCATGCTCTTGTACTATTTTCATGTATCCTACTTGTTGACTTCTAATTGTGATCTTTATTTTTCATGTCTCTTTTATTCCTAACCTTAGGTAGAAACCATGACAACTTTAGGAATTAGAGGTTCCCATCATATTAGGCTAGTTTTCATCTTAGGCTAGTATTGTTTCTTTTCCTTTTCAACTTTAAAACATTAACAAATAGAGATGCGAATCACATTAAGAAAGTGATGGAGAAATGAGTGGGATTCATTCCCTAATCTGTTTCTCAATCACTTAGTGGCATAGAAATGAGTGGGATTTATTCCCTAATCTGTTTCTCGGTCACTACTTAATGGGAGAGAAATGAGTGGGATTCATTCCCTAATCTGTTTCTTGAACATTAACTAATGGGATAGAAATGAGTGGGATTCATTCCCTAATCTGTTTCTCGAACATTACATAATGGGATAGAAGTGAGTGGGATTCATTCCCTAATCTGCTTCTCGATCATTATACATTTTTATGTGATTCGAATCGCAAAGTAAATTCCCTTAAAAAACACTCAACCAAAAACATCTAAAATATCTAATAAAGGCTCAGACCTAAACAAAGTGATGAAGTGGTGCGAAGCCTTCTATTGGGTTTTGTTCATCATGAAGTTACATAAAAAACACAAACCAATCTTCTCTCTTTTCTCTCTTGCCTCCGAGGCATTCTTTCTCTTGCCTTCAGGGCATTCTTTCTCCTAATCGGACACGTTACTTCCGCTCCATTCCCAGCTTAAGACTCCAGAGGTCGAGCAGCGGAGTGCAAATGTAACTGTTCAACTAAAAAACACAAAAACAAACAAAAACTGAAGAGCCGAACTACGGCGCTCTGATTCCTGAAAAGGATACGTAGGCATTAGGTCGCGGGGCCTAAGCGAGCACAATTATTTATAAACCTTATTTTCCCCGTGTTTCTTCTTTTTTCATTTGCATGCATTCCCTTAGTAATTAAGCTTTAGATTTATACACCCTTAGAATAGAACAAACATAAGTGGATCCTGTGGAGTACCACAGACGTGAGGGGTGCTAATACCTTCCCCTCGCGTAAACGATTTCTTACCCGATCTCTGGTCGCAAGACCTTTTCTTATCCTTTCCTTATTCCAGGTTTTCTGATATTCCTTTCCCTCTTTGGGATAAATATATTGGTGGCGACTCTGTTCATTTTTTGCGAGCGTGCGACAGCTAGCGACTCTGCTGGGGAATGGAACAAACTCTCGCTTAGTCGATCCTAGCTTCTGTTTGTTTTCCTTTCTTTGGGTGTTTATTTATTTCTTTATTGCTTTATTGCTTTATTGCTTTATTGCTTTATTTCTTTATATATCGCATTTTATTTTCATATACTATGATTATTATTATGCTGTGCTGTTGGGATGGGGTGTTACTGATTTGAGGTAAAAGGCCCAATACCCAGGCCAGAGTGTTACTTAGGCTACCTAGGATAGAGTGGATAGTCATGACGCCAACAGAATGTCAGGTTCTGTTGATTGTGATCATGAGACCCACGACCAGTCGAGGTTCAAATGGGATACCATTGTTGGCATGTATTTGCAACAATGATGGTGTTTCAGGAGAACTGTTAACGCTGGTGACCTTTTTTGACCTACCATATACTAGATCCTACCTGTGAGAGGGGTTGGGAAATTTTGTTTTGCAGGAAAACATGCCTCCATCCCACCCTATGCCCATTCAGATTATCTATCATAACCAACGTCGAACCTCTGAATCTAGAGGGTTCGACCTTATTTGACTTATGCAAAGGTTATCTATCCTGAATCAACGTCGAACCTCTGAATCTGGAGGATTCGACCATCTTTGACTTATACAGAAGTTCTACATCAGTTATCTATCAGAATCAATCAACGTCGAACCTCTGAATCTGGAGGATTCGACCATCTTTGACTTATGCACCGCCTAGTTATCAAGAATGCAACGTCGAACCTCTGAATCTAGAGGATTCGACCATATCTTATTGACCATGAGAAGTTATTATCACAAGAGGCCTTGATCCTTGATCCTGATTCCTACTGCATTTGCATCATCATTAACATTTTTGCATTCATGCATATGCATCCATGGTTACCAAGACTCATACCTTCTTCCTCTCCATCAGATCAGACAAGACGATTCCTCGACATCGATATCTGACAAGAACTAACAGAAAAAGAATCATGGGGAATTACAAACAAGATCAAGCTATTATCAAACAAACCCTTGCCTCCTCATGAGGGTATCTTCCACCAGTGGAGCCTAAAGACTTTGTGTTTGTCAGAGAACATTTCATTTGCATCAGAATAAGGCCAAGCTTGTCACTTGTGTTAGTATCGGTACAACATTTTGACAAATAAAACTTTTCTTTGAGATTAACATGTGCCTTGCATTCTCATTATCTTTTTCAAAATAGATTTGTCTCCAATCTGAAAGTAAGTACTTGATACCAAGGAAAGTTCAACATTGAAATTCCATCGAGTAGTCTTACAAAGGCAAAGGTTGGTCAACCACTGAGCAAATATCTGAAGAATCCACTTGGTGGAATAATTCCTTTCAATCTGGGGCATCCATTCCTTGATCAATACTGGGGCAGACCATTGCAAATCTCCATGATTCAAGCATATCAGAGTTCTTTCTCAAGAAATCATACAAGCTGGGGCAAGCTAGCAACATCAAGTGTCAGATATCGAGACAGGTGCCGAGGAGTCAAGCCAAACACCTCACCTTCACAAACTCTATCCTTCAAGCAAAAACCTTTCCGCAAGGGCATCCTTCATCCACTCCTAGTATCATGGAAACAAATCATTCCATTCATAGTCATACATGAATCATACATATCATTGCATTCTCATTGGCATTTCTCCCACATAACCCAATCATCAATAAAGCAGGGGCATCCACCCTACCTTGATTCTCAAACAGAGTTTCAGAACTCCATCTAATCTATTCTCCACAAAAGCAGAAACCCTGAACAATCAATCAGTACACTGCATATAGAACTCATTGCATTTCATCTCCAAAAGTACATAAAAAAATCAAACATTGCATATGAAGCATAAGCCAAGTTACTCATCAGATGAGGTCCCTACAAGCATTCGGCTAATATTCCACTGGATCACTCAGAGTTACCATTGTGGTGTCATCTCCTAAAGTCAATCATGTTCATCTTTCTTCTACCCAGAGTTGGTGTTTTTGTGTTCAACCCAGAGTTGACTTTCCTTTCATCTTTTAACCCCGAGTTAATTATCTCTTCCCACTCAACCCAAAGTTGACGGTTATCCCTTTTTCAACCCAGAGTTGATGTTTTGGTGTTCAACCCAGAGTTGATTTTCCTTTAATCTTTTAACCTCGAGTTAATTATATTTTCCCACTCAACCCAGAGTTGACGGTCATCATTTTTCTTCTCCCTCTCACCCAGAGTTGACGGATATCTTCTATTCAATCCAGAATTGACTTCTCTTTTCCCACTCAACCCAGAGTTGACGGTTATCTGTTGTCCTTTCCCACTCAACCCAGAGTTGACGGTTATCTTTTCTTATTTCCCTCTCAACCTAGAGTTGACGGTTATCTCTTATCTTTCCCACTCAACCCAGAGTTGACGGTTATTTCTAATTGTTCATCTTTCCTCTTTCAACCCATAGTTATTATCCAATTCCTCGTTCAATCCAGAGTTGATTTCCCTGCTTTCTTTCTCAACCCAGAGTTGATGCTTATATCCTGTCCCACTAATACTGATTTCCCTTTCCGCTCTCAACCCAGAGTTGATTTCCCTTCATTATTCGACCCAGAGTCGACCCACTTTTCTTCTTTAACCCAGAGTTGACCCACCTTTCTCTTCAACCCAGAGTTGATGTTTATTTCATTTCTAACCCAGAGTTAATTTTTTCAATCCAGAATTGATACATTCTTCCCCAGTGGAATTAACATCCTTTATCCCCAGCGGATCCCATCTTTCATCAGGCAAATTTTCAGGTTCTCTTGATATTTAATCTTCTTCTACCTTGAATGATCGAAAGGCTAGCGCCAATCTCACCTTCAGGTTTAAGACGATTAAATAGGGGCAGCTGTTGCACCCCAAAATTTGCCCATCTATTTTACTTCTAACTGGCTCAAGCTTCGCATCCATATGTATAATTCCATTAGGTCATCTAACACTCATGCATTCATTTAATCAATAAATTCGATTTGGGATCAAGAATTTTGAAAGATCAAGGCCTAATTGTTCATTGCTTGAGCTTGTAGAGTCTCGCCAATTAAAGGATGAAATTGAGGTCTCATGTCAATGTTATTGATTAATGGTGCGTGTTGTATTAAATGACCTAATGGATGTATGCAGATGAATGTGAAACTTTAAGCTAATTAGAATAAAATGAAATACAGGGGTGTAAAATGAATTGCATGGTGTGATTAGCAAATGGGCGCAGGGCCCAGGCCTAGCCTAAAAGACAATTTTTGTTACAGATTTTTGTTGCCAAAAATGGCAGTTAGCCTGAAGGGATGTGCGAACAGTAAATCAGGCCCAGAAGTTATTGCTTGTTTGAACAGCATGCCAAAAATGGAATTGGTGCATGGGCTCACATGGAGGTGTATCTAGCGATTTCACGGCCCAAAGCTTATTGATCCAGATTTTTATTATTCAATTATCCAAAATAAATAATAAAAATGAATAAAAAAGAATAATGAAAAAGAACTAAAACGAATTGAATTGGGAATTAGGGTTGAGCTGTGTACTGGTGAACCTCTTCGTTTCTCTTCCTCTCTCTTTCACGACGAACTCGACGGCGGCGACGGTCTTCTCGTTTAGCTCCGATTGAAGCGCCACGGTGAATCAACAGTGTATGCTCTCTCAGCCTCAATTCGAACCATAAGTTTTCGGTTGCATCTCGTCTTCGATTGCTAACCCTGAAGCGTCGATTTGTCAGATGAATTAAACGAGAAAGCCGGAGATAAAGATCCAGCCACCAACATGAAATAAACGTGAATCCTTCCGGTAATTTTCTTGAATTCCCTGTTCCGATAACTTCTTCTCCTTCTTCTTCTTTTGGTTTTCTGAGTCTCGCATCGTATCGCACTGTTGTTGTTCGTAGTGAAGGCAATGATGATGCTGGATCGTTGATACCACTTGCGATGCAATGATGAAGATGATGACTCACTGTAGTTGAAGATGGTGAAGACCGAGCCCTTCTAATGGTTGGAGGTTGCTTGGTTGGTCGTGAACAGAGGATGAAGATAAATATGAAGTTGTTGGAGGAGATGAAGATGAGTGAGCGATTGAAGATTGATGAATTGTGGTGATGAATAATGGTGTGCGTGGTGAAGATTTGTGAATGGTGAAGAAGGCGGTTCAGAGAGAGTGAGGAAGGAGCAGAGTTTGTGGAGTGAGGATGGTGATGAATGATGAAGATGGAAATGGAGTGAAGAGAGAAGAGTGGGAAGAAGAGAACTTTGAGGGTGATGATCAATGGTGAAGATTCTGGAAAAATGATGGATGGTGCGTGGAGGAGCTTCTGAGTTTTTCTGTTGATTTGAAGGATGAAGATGATGATTGTTGAATTGTGGAGATGGTGATGAGTTAAGCGTGAGGCCTGAGGTGAGAAGTGAAGAGGGAATGGTGAAGAGAGAAAAGATGAAGATGACTTATGGAGCAGTAGGAAAAATAATGATTTTTGTGTAATCCTTATTGTGAGATGGATTGGATGGCGGTGTTTCGATATTAGCATGAAACATTGGAATTGTAGAACACATACAATTCTTTATTTTCCCTACATTTTGCATTCATTTCGCATTTAGACATAGACATAGTACACACCCTTTAGATAGAAACAAACATAGGTGGATACCATCGAGTACGATGGGCGCGAGGGGTGCTAATACCTTCCCCATGCGTAACCGACTCCCGTACCTTGATTCTCTGGTCGCAAGACCTTGTTCCTTCCTTTGTTAGGTTTTCCGATATTCCTTTCCCTATGGGATAAATATATTGGTGGCGACTCTGTTCATTTTTCGCGAGCGTGCGACAAGTAGCAAACCAAGGAAATTAGTGTCCTAAATCAAACACAAAAGCACCATGGCATCACACGAAAATATTCACAAGAAGTTACCAAAGTATCGCTTGAATCGTTACTTAACAATTAACAAGCAAACATCAATTAGTCAAAACAAAAAGTAAATGAACACATGGCCTAAGCTTGAGGTCAGTAGCATTACTTTGTATTTATAGGCCTAAGACCTTATACCAATCCTTGTTAGTCAATTAGCTTTAAGCAACACAAAGTTCTAACAAAAACTAGACAAAACTAGGTCAATACTAACTAAACGATTTCAAATGGTGAATGAAGTTAGAAAAATGTAATCAAATGATGGAAGTCAGTAGTTAAAAGACCCTAATAGGTGTTTAAACAATCATGGAACCAAGTCAAGGAGTCTCATACAAAATTATAGGTCATTTGGACAAGTTACGATACAATCGTTAATCAAAAGCAAATTATTTACATGTAAGAAAGGAACATTCAAGTAAAATAAGAAGAAACAATTTAAAAATCTAATTCCAGGTCCTAGGACCTCTAAACATCCTTAATTATATGTACAAAAAAGATCCAAGGCTATTGCATAAATGCAAAGCAAATTATAGGTCAAATTCACATGGTTATCCGTTTAGAAACGCACATTAGTCGGGTATAGAAAACCTAATGAAAACCTAACCAAAACATGGAATTGGACTTTCATTTTTTTTACACATTATCATGTATTAGTGATCAGTGGTTTTCACACGTATTTTTACCGTTGTTATTAGTTATCTTTAAGTTATTTTATTTAATGTTTTATTTCGTTATTCGTCATTTTATGCTTTGGTTGTGTGTTATAGTGTTTGTAGGCTCAGGTAAATGAAATGGGAGAAATCGAGGCGGAAAAGTGAAAAATTGAAGAAAAGTGAATAAACTGGCAAAACACGTTCCCAGACGCGTGTGGAAGAAGAAAAATGCAATCAGCTGCCAAAACGCGTCCCCACACGTGTTTGGAAGTGAAAAGTGCCATTTGCTGCCCAGACGCGTCCCGGGACGCGTCCCGTTTGCCCAAACGCGTTCCCACACGCGTCCCAGGATGTTCATGCATGCCACACGCGTCCCCACACGCGTCCCACTGGCCGAGACGCGTTCCGGGACGCGTCCCAGGAGAAAGAAATACAAAGGAAAAATGCCTGTCTGCCCAAACGCGTCCCCACACGCGTCCCGTCTGCTCAAACGCGTCCCACTGTCCCAAACGCGTCCCCACACGCGTGTGCACTTACTGTCATGGGTCTTTTGGTCTGAAAAGCCCAGAAACGCTGGAATAAAATGACGAAAACACGTTGGGACAAGGGTTCGACGAATTTGGGAGCGAAAATACACTGTAGAAGGCTGGAGAACTCAGATTTTATGCGAGGATTGAAGAATTCTATGAGCTTTTGCCATTGAATATTGGATTTCCTTCATTTATCTGTAATGTCTACAATTTACACTATGGTTTTTGTTATTTTTATGAGTAGCTAAACCCCCCATTGCTAGGGGGGTGATCTTGATTCTGAATGTGATAACTTTATTTCTTTGATGCAATAACAATTTGGTTTTCATACTATTGGTTTGTTTTACATCTGTTCTTTATGTCTTAACCGTCAGAAAAACGGATAATGAATTTGTATGAATAAATTTAGCTGGACAGCAATTGTTCATTGACATGAGTAACAACATAGGATAATAATTATCACCTAGGACTAGGGATATTTTATCTTAACCGGAAATTCTTGGTATTGGAATGCTTGATCATATTTTATCTTAATCTCGTCAGCAAGAAAGATCCCAATAAAGAGGAAAGACCCTGGAGCGGTGGCTATACCATGCACTATCAATAATATAACATTTAAAAAGGTACTCCTCGATTCTGGTTCTAGTGTGAGTTTAATGCCTCTGTCCATTTTCAAAAAGCTTTAATTGGAAAAGATTAGTGAGAGTAAGACACAGTTAAGGTTCGCTGATCACACCATTAAGAAATCATATGGGGTAGCTGAAGATGTACTAGTGGAAGTTGATAAGTTTGTGTTCCCTGTTGACTTCCACATCATGGACATTCCAGAAGACGAAGAAACTCCTATCCTTCTTGGGAGGCCATTTTTGTCGACAGGCCGCTGCAACCTCGCTATTGAAAAAGGGACACTAACGCTGAGATCTTTTGATGAAGAAGTAACCTTGAAAATGTTAGGAGTTAAGAAACATAGGGCGGTTGTAAATGATCAAACTTCTGGTGGTATGACAGAAAGTGAAAAAAAAGACAAAAGGCCTGAGCAGCTCCAAGAAAAAGTTTCAAGCATAGCTTCTCGGGTGGAAACAACTCAAGGAGATATCAAAAGTCCTAAAAAGAATAAAAAAGTCGAGAAGAATGTGAAAAGTGAATTGAAGATAAAAGTTGTCCATGCCTTTCATCTTCATGAGTTTTTGGTTGCGGAGGTGAAAAGCAACCAGGTGTGGAATAGAAAATACCCTCCATAATAAAGGGTAATGGACCGTCGAGCCATGTGACGTTAAACGAAGAACTTCGTGGGAGGCAACCCACACTTTTAATAATTACTTTATCTTTTTGTTTATTTTATTTCAGGAAATAAAAGGGGCATTTCAAGTGGAAGCTATGGAGTGCATTACCCTCTGTGAGTCACTTCTCTCGGGCTTGTTCTAAAACATTGAGGCCAATGTTTCGTTCAAGTTTGGGGGAGGTTTTACTCCTTTTACTCCTTGCTTTTTAATTTATATTGCTGCTATAATATGTGTAAGACCTACAGAATCATATTTGTCCCAAATTTTTGCCAAATTTTGACCGAAATTTTTATTTTTGAAGAAGTTTTGATCTTAAAGAGCGATCAGGAATAGTATATAGAGATGAAGGGAGGATTGTTTGAGGACAGGAAGTTCGGAATAATGTGACAGGAAGAGGTTTGTTTAAACACCCTTGGTTCCCTAAAAGAAATACGAGTCCAACGTTTAGATTTGCACCATAGTACTTGTATCCTGAGAAGTACTCCTCGAGTAGTTTATTGATACAGTCTGGCATAATTCAGATTCACATGCATGATGATTGGTTGAGAAAAAAAAGGGGATATAAAGTTGGCACCAAATGATGAAAAGGCGGTAAAAGGCAACCGGCTCGCTAAGTTGGGTAACCCTCACCCGGTTATTCAGCCCAAAGGAGGTTGATCCCCAAACGTCGTCCAAAAGGACAATATATAACTGCGAAGTTTGAAAATTTCATCGGTGTTTGAAAAGTAGCAAATGCTGCTCGTTTGGTTCCAGAAAAAGAAAATATAAAGCCTTGATCCGTCTCATGCATGTGATGATTATTATAAGAAATGCAGTGCCTTAATGTGATTGTCCGAATGAAAGAGGAGAAAAATCAGAAAGAGACTTAAGTGCAAAGCATAGTTGGAGAGGTATCTGAAAGGGGAGCTTAAGGTTTAAAGTGGTAGTAGAAACTCGTCGCGTTATGTGAATGCCGGACCAACTGTTTCTTGATCAATACAACCGGATATCTCACGTATGAATACCAGTGTGCCTTGAAGGTTATTAACTCTTGTAATTGTCGCTTGAGGTCAAGCAACGGTTTAAGTTTGGGGGAGTTTGATCAGTGGTTTTCACACGTATTTTTACCGTTGTTTTTAGTTATCTTTAAGTTATTTTATTTAGTGTTTTATTTCGTTATTCGTCATTTTATGCTTTGGTTGTGTGTTATAGTGTTTTTAAGCTCAGATAAATGAAATGGGAGAAATCGAGGCGGAAAAGTGAAAAATTGAAGAAAAGTGAATATATTGGCAAAACACGTTCCAAGACGCGTGTGGAAGAAGAAAAATGCAATCAGCTGCCAAAACGCGTCCCCACACGCGTTTGGAAGTGAAAAGTGCCATCTGCTGCACAGACGCGTCCCAGGATGTTTATACAAAGGAAAAATGCCTGTCTGCCCAAACGCGTCCCCACACGCGTCCCGTCTGCCCAAACGCGTCCCGGGACGCGTCCCACTGTCCCAAACGCGTCCCCACACGCGTGTGCACTTACTGTCATGGGCCTTTTGGTCTGAAAAGCCCAGAAACGCTGGAATAAAAGGACGAAAACACGTTGGGACAAGGGTTCGATGAATTTGGGAGCGAAAATACACTGTAGAAGGCTGGAGAACTCAGATTTTATGCGAGGATTGAAGAATTCTATGAGCTTTTGCCATTGAAGATTGGATTTCCTTCATTTATCTGTAATGTCTACAATTTACACTATGGTTTTTGTTATTTTTATGAGTAGCTAAACCCCCCATTGCTAGGGGGTGATCTTGATTCTGAATGTGATAACTTTATTTCTTTGATGCAATAACAATTTGATTTTCATACTATATTGGTTTGTTTTACATCTGTTCTTTATGTCTTAACCGTCGGAAAAACGGATAATGAATTTGTATGAATAAATTTAGCTGGACAGCAATTGTTCATTGACATGAGTAAGAACATAGGATAATAATTATCACCTAGGACTAGGGATATTTTATCTTAACCGGAAATTCTTGGTATTGGAATGCTTGATCATAATTATAATTATCTATGGACATAGTAATTAGGTTGTGACGTCAAAGATCTTTTCACTAAGGCCTTAGGATTAGATATTCTTGAGAACCGGTAACCAATTGTGAAACTATGTTATTGTATTGAGAAGGATGGTTGTTACAGGAAGAATCATTCACCGACCCCTAGCAACCTACTCATCTCTGTTCATCGTTTTAATATTCTGCTTATTTACATTATTTGCAAAACCAACCAAAACACCTTTTGAATTTTTGTTTAATTGAAATACTGATAAAACTCTATATCGTCAAGCAGTCCTTGAGATTCGATACTTGGGATATTCCCATTACTACTATATAGGCAAAATAGTACACTTGCTATTTTACCGATCAATTAGTCTACTGAAACCACACAAAAATTGGTAATTATATTCTATACCTAAGGTTCCTAATCAAATTAGTTTACAAAACATACCAAGACACGAGAAAATGTGAACACACTAAAGAAAAGATTTATTAAAAAATAGCAAAACAGTTTGTAAAAATCTACCAAAAATACCAAAATTATTTACACACATAAAACTATCTAAAACAAATTTTTATTGATTTTTTATTTCATTTAAAAAGGAATTAAGGAGATAAATTTAGGAGTAAAACAAAATGAAATAAAGAACAAAATCTGCCTGACTGGGGGTGTAAAGCCAAAACAACAATAAACTGCATTCTTTACCGGTAGCGTATGGGCCTAATTAAGAGGGGGTGCGAGAACGAATTACTCTGGGCCCGAGTTAACAAGCAAACGCATGGCCCACACTGAAGTATCACATATGTTCTTTTATTTTATTTCAATCAGCACTTATTATTTTCTTTAACATATGGTTTTGTATGGGAATAAAACGTGACATGAATATAAGGCAACTTGCATCAATTGGGCAACTTTCATTTAAGTGAGAAAGTGACAAAAAAAACTTGCAGCCAATCACACACCGACACACAGTATTCTAATCATATGAATACAGCCAAAATTCACAACAAAATGGGAGCAACACCAATCACACGCCTGCCACGTACCCTAACAAGAACTCCACCATGCAAAACACAAACAGACGCCGGAGCTCAGCTCCGGTCGTCTTCTCCGTCAACCACCGGCGCCGACCATGAGCAAAGTGCCCAGAAATCATGAAAGCTTACATCTTTCAACTCGTTTTTTCGTGCTAATCATGGATCTGCAATTAGTTTCTTACAATTCTCATTCTATCAGCGTAACCGAACACATTTTGCAAAACCCTAACTACCAAAACTCCATTAAAACACAGATCCAAGACGCCTAAACAATATTTATGAGGTATATCACTCGAATACGTAACTTAGACATTCAAATAAGCATCATATCACAGAAATCGAAATTAAACTTCAAGATCCAAAAATTCACATAGAATGCAACACATACTTGAAAACATGGTGGTTCTACTTGTCCTAACCCAATCCCTGATGACGGATTCCAGGCCTATACAGGCTTCTAATGCAAGGGAAAGGTATCGCTTACTTGTTTGATCTTGAATCAAAGAAAGGAGCACGGTATTATCACTGATCCGAGCTTGGTGATGATGCTGATGATGAAAGAACTTCAGAGAATCAATGCACCGAAGGAGAAGCAAACTCAGTATCGCACATGTTGAGGAAGGATCTTGATCTGGCTCATAACCTCCATGGATGATGATGATTTTGATAAGAGAAGGTTGTTGTGGTGGTGGTTGTTGCTCGGAGAAGTTTGTTGAGGGGGGTTGTTGTGGTGGTTAGAAAACGGTTATGGGGAAGATGGTGAGAGAACAAGAGAGAGTGAAGTGTGAATGAGAAAGTGAAGAGAGCATGGAGAAAGTGAAGAGAGAGTGAAGTAAAATCTGAAAACTGGAAAAAATGAAGTGTGTCCTCCATTTGTGAAGGGTTTTTGGATTCATATAGTGTGAGGTACATTGTTGGTGTGGGGTCGCATGGTAAAGATGCAACAGCTGATTGTTTCTTTTGTTTTTAAGCTTAGCATACACGTTTATGCTGTTTGGAGTATGCTTCCTTCTCTACTTTCATGCACGCAGGATGTTGTTTTGATAAATGGAGTAAAGTGTAGGCCCATGCGAATGTTATGATGGGACCATGCTGCCCCTTCATGTACATTTATGTGTACTGCCCAATGACTCCTCATGTAAGGCCATACCCATCATTCTTATGCACCTATCTCTTGTCTTGATCTATGGTGCAATGACTTGGCCAGACTGATTTGAAACACTCGAGGATCTTTAAGCATTCACATTTTTAATGAAGTTTGGATCATTTGGTTCTCATGATTATAATTCTTAGGATATCCATTCAAACAACACAATCTTGGCATACCCTTAAGACCTGAAGGATAGAGATCCATTTCCGTGTTGACAGCACCTTGAGTTGAGACCTAGAGCATCCCTCAAATTATTCTTAAAGTCATACTTGAGCAGCTCGAAGACTTCCTGAAGTTCTGCCAAACACTTGGCCTGACGAATTCATTAGAGCATCGACCTTCAGCCTTCATATCTTTGCACCCAAACATCCTCTGCCAAATATTATTTCTACAAAGTTGTACTTTGCGAGGAGATGAATGACATTGTTTTTAGCTTCATCTTGAGTTAATGCCAGCAACTCTACGAAAAGGAGCCCAAAGTTAGGTACCTAGCCATATTGTGAAGACTCTCAAGAATTACATCAAACTCAAAAGTCATTCCTTGGTGAAGCTTAGTTTTCTTGTACGTGTAACTTCTTATACATGGAGAATCAATTCTTGATCCCATCTGCAACATTGTAGATTGCTAGGAAATGAACATCTTTGATGTTGAAAAAACTTGAATTGGTGATTAGAACCTCATAGAAATTGGCTTAGAAGTCAGGCCCCTGACCATCCTCAAAACTCTCAAAATTATTCTAAGTGTTGAAAATTTCTCGACTTTGATTCACAACTTTCTTTGATTCGCATCTTTTAGTACAAACCTCAAATGGAGAAATTCTTAACTGCAAACTTGTAGTGTGCCACGAGATGAATAACTTTGGTGTTGAGAGAAAATTGATTTGAGGGCTAGAACTTGGTTGAAATTACCTTGGAAGTGGCTGACTTGTCCATTGTTAAAAATGATAAAAAAAATGGTGGGAATGACTCCACCAGGGCTCGAACACATGCACTAACGCTCATATTCAAGACGCCTTACCATTTGTGCTACCCATTCATTCATTTACCAAACTCCTTCATAAATTAAAGTATTAGACTTGTTTCTAAATGCCCATTTTATTTTTGAAACTCCATTTTCTTCAAGTCATATCTTCTCATACAAGCCTCTAATGCAAAAACTCCCAACTACAAAGTTGTTCTCTTCCATGAGAGGAACAACTTTGATGTTGGAAATTTTCCCGAAAAACGTCATTTGCCACGTGTAAGCTGGTGGTGAAAGGGACTGCCCACCAAGCCAAAAACTTCAAAATTTCTCTAAGTATTTTCCATTTTTTAGGATTTTCTCATTTCAACCAATTTTCCAAATTTGGTAACTTTGACATTTTCTTGATTTTATTCTTTTCCATTGACTTTCCTTGATTAATTTCCCACCAAAAATCAACATTTGACCGTTGACCTTGACTTTGACCAAAAAGTCATCTTTTTTTCCTGATTTTCCTGATTCCATGTGTATTTCCGATTAATTCGTTTCCGATCCAAACCTCAATCAGTTTTCAACCAACTAAGCTCCAGTGAATGATATTTCTTCAAGGCAACCATATTTTCACATCCACAATTATTTCCTGATTAAATCTTGACCAAAAAGTCAACAGGGTTGACTTTGGTCAAAAGCCCTAATTTGAAGGCCCTGATGAATCTGAGATCTGTATCTTTTAACCGGAGCTTTGACTTGGAGATGATGAAACCCTGATTTTAGGAGTATGTCAATGGAGATGATCCCTTACAAAAAGATCTCAGATATGATCCTTCTTAATCAAGAGTTTTCTCAGCCGTAGCTCCTTTTTATCAATTTAACAATACCGATGATATGGATGGGTGTATTAAGTGAATGACCTATATGAGGTATGTATATGCATGTGATGTGAGGGCCAATTGGGGAATAAATAAATGGGCAAATTTTGGGGTGCAACAGTTATGTCGGTGAATCACCTATCTTTTTCAAGAAAGTTTTTATTTATTTCAAATTTACAACAACATTTTATAAGTAAGATTGCGTACAACGAAGTAGAAAAGTCATGATAAAACAACTTCCCTTACAACCTTTTCCTAAATTTTTTTTTAAATTCATTTATAAAAAAATTCTAATATATTTTTATGAAAAAATAAATATATAAACTATTGGAAGTTCAGGAAATTCAAACTAATAATTTTAAATCTTAATTTGGATGAATGTAATTTGTGTGATCATTAATCTGTTATTATATTAAATATAAAAAATGCAAAATTCCTTTTAATATTATAATAAAATAATGAATGTAAACAATAATTAATTTCTTTTATCTATTAGTTAATCAACGAACCAAATTAATTAAAAATACACTAAACTAGAAATATTATTAATTCATCCTTATCTTTTGCATACAAGATTAAAATAAATATTTCTAGACATAATTAGGTAGATTAGATATTGCCTAACACTTCACTCATTAATAGTTAAACTTAATAAAACTTTAGAGATCAAAATCATTTAGATCCAAAACAAAAAGAAACTCAATACGTTGACAATTATCGTCATTTAATTCCTAATACATTGTCGACTCTTAAAAGTTTAATGTTTGTGGCATGTTTGTGATTTTCTCTTGATTAAATACAAATTTAGTATTTTTATTTCGGTAATTGTAAAATGAATTTAAAATTAATTAGAAAAGTTTTATATTATATATTAATTCTCCTTCTTGAAATGATTAATTAACCATACTAGACAAATATTTTATATATAAAAAAAATTTAAATTCATCATTATGTTGTGTTTGCAATTCAAAGATAGAATTACAGACTTAATTAGGCTTAATAGATATTGCCTAACAATTTATCTTCTATTAGTTAAGTTTAGCCTAACTATTTTTGTACAGTAATTCGTAAAGAAAAAATATAAAGTTTCTTGAAAATTTTCTATAAATGCATTCCCTAACTCTTCATTCCTCAACAACAACATAAAATAGTAAGTTTTACACATAATTTGTTAAGCATATAAACACTTTAGATTCTAAAATGAATTCAAATAGAGTTTCAAACCTTACTATTCTAATCCTCTCCCTTAGCATTCTCTTTTTCGCCACCCTTAGTTCTAGTCATGAGGAGAACGCTTCACCACCGCCTAATTGTCCTAATTTGACTGTTTGTCTCGCTTTGCTTCCAGATTTGGTAACTGTTGCAGTTAGCCCTAAGTCCCCGCCTTGTTGCCCCCTCATTGCTGGTCTTGTAGATCTTGATGTTGTTTTATGCCTTTGCACAACAATCAGGGCTAATATTTTGAATATTTATATTGATATTAATATCCTCGTTAAAGCTATACTCAATTCTTGTGGACGTAGTACCCCCGTTGACCCTATATGTCCAGCATAATATATTATTGCCAAATACTATGGATGACTCCTACATTACTAATAATCAATAAAGTTCGTCCATATATCTATATATAAATGTATCGATGTCCTCATTTACTTGTTATAATATGGATAAAATTGAAGTTTCTTCTAAGTCTTATAATTCCCTTCCTTGTTGTATCTTTGAATTAAATGTTCGCAAATAAAATTATTTCTAAAGTTACTTACTTGATTAATGGTATATATTTATGTTCAGTTTCCCTTTCAGAGGAGGCAACATTTATTCTAGTGGTATATACTTTTTTATGTTTGAATGGTTTAGAATATAATTGATTTTGATTTAGAAAAGTGATATATGTATGCCTTTAATAAAAAAGACAACTCATACATTTAAAGGAACTTATGAATAGCATCTTGTGTCAAATATAAAGAACTTTTTCCCCTCAAATGAACAAATATCTAACTTGGTATAAATTTTTAGTACATAATTTGAATTGCATCCAACAGTTTCTTAGAATCATATTAATTATTCTAAAGATCATATATTGAATCGGCACACAGGTGGTTGAAGTACATTACCATGCATAATTTAGTTATGATCTTAAAAAGAAGAGTTTGCAAAGAAAATTTTCAAAAGAAACAAATAATTAATATTCTTTGCATGCTGATGTATTCGGATCTTAAGGTGGTGGTAGATGTGGATAGCTTATCAAAATCATCACAATGAAACATGCTAGCTACTAATTTAGTATGTTTGGAAATAACGAAAAATTTTCATTTAGTAATATAGTAAAATTCATCGTTTCAACCAACACACATAATTGCTATACTAAAGTAAAGTGAACTACTTAATCGAATGAAAAAGGAAATGTTATGAGAAACTAAAAGGAATATATGAAATGACAAGTAGAAGTCTCTAAAAAATTAGTCCTATATTAAGCACGGGTTTTATGTTTTTCAAAAAGGGAATTTAAGTGGAAACAAACCGAAATTATTATATTGTCTTGAAGGACTTAGGACGAGGACGTCTATGATATGGTTTCTTAATTAAAGTGAGGATTAACAGTGACTATGTCATAAGGAGGAGCTACAACGATGCTAAGTATAGAGACTGTGGCAAGAGAATGGATGATGGTTTTCCAAGAAAGACAGTTTGTAACGAAGTTTGTGATTTGATATAATAAATTAAATTACGAGTTTGCAAAATCTTGGATTGGGAACTTTCTACCTTGATGACGAAATAGGAGGTATAAAACACTATAAAAAATAAGAAGTATGTGAATAATTATACAAATATGAATATGGTGTCGCCGAAAACCATTCTTACGTTTCATATATGTTTCTTAATAATTTTGTAGAACAATAAGTTGTAACAAGCAACTTAGGCATGACGGGGTGAACATTGTCGAAGAAGATAAATATTCCAATGAGAGAAAGAGAGAGATAGATAGCATAAAGGAATTGCCAAATAGAAGAGGGATATATGTGTTTTGCAAGAGAATTAAGCGAAAAAAGAAACTTTATTTTTGGGTCGAGAGGGTTCCAATATTTCATATTGATTGATATGTAAGTTAATACACCTTTCAAGTACATTAGGAAATCTAGTTCTTAAGATGTTTAGTTATTGACACAAATTAAAAATGAATTTCAATTTTTTAAATTTATTTACATTCGTTATGTCGGTGAATCACCTATCTTTTTCAAGAAAGTTTTTATTTATTTCAAATTTACAACAACATTTTATAAGTAAGATTGCGTACAACGAAGTAGAAAAGCCATGCTAAAACAACTTCCCTTACAACCTTTTCCTAATTTTTTTTTTAAATTCATTTATAAAAAAATTCTAATATATTTTTATGAAAAAATAAATATATACACTATTGGAAGTTCAGGAAATTCAAACTAATAAATTTAAATCTTAATTTGGATGAATGTAATTTGTGTGACCATTAATCTTTTATTATATTAAATATAAAAAATGCAAACTTCCTTTTAATATTATACTAAAATATTGAATGTAAACAATAATTAATTTCTTTTATCTATTATTTAATCAACGAACCAAATTACTTAAAAATACACTAAACTAGAAATATTATTAATTCATCCTTATCTTTTGCATACAAGATTAAAATAAATATTTCTTGTAATATCCCACATTATTCAAAGCAAGATTATATATGTATATGAAGTGCCAAGGAGGAGTTATGAATTTAATCCCTAATTTGAGAAGTGTTTAGTTGAAATGAAATGAGTTTGGTTAGAAGCAAACCAAATGGCAAGGTGGTAATTATGACTTGGTTGGAGGGCATATTACACTTTAGTATTCATTGCATGAGCTTAAGACATTGTTTGGCTTACAAGTCAGTTTTTGATAGTGGAAGAAGGAAGAGAGAAAGAAGAGAAGTTTTTGTTCTCTCTCACAAATTCCATTTTCGCAACTCTTGGTACAGCTCCACAAAAACGGTAATATCTCTCTGCTCGTAACTCCGATCGTAACGATTCTGGTCTCGTTGGAAAGATAACGAAATTCTTTACAACTTGCATATCTGGATCTTATTTGTAGGTGCTGTATTGATGGAGATAAATAGGTTCAAAGTTGAGTGATCCTTGCTGAATGTGTGTAAAATGCAGTTGCGGGTTTGTTGAAGAAGAAGGTGAATCTTTGAACAAGTTAAGGGTTCAATGGCTGCATGATCATCATCTCAACCTCCATTTTAGCAAGGTGAGTTCCATAGATAAGAACTTGGGTAGAAGAATGGGAAATTGCATGTAATGGGGTTATGGTGAGATACACTTGATGCATGCTAGACTAGTTGGTGATATGAATTCATGATGATTAACATGCTTATATGATAAATTGTTAGTTGATGATGTTATGGGATGTTTGTATTGCTTTAATCATTTGCATGCTGATGATTCTGTATATATGCATGTTAGAAATTCGTTTGGGATCAATTGTGATACTTAGAATTAATTGGATAGGTTTGGCACTGGTTTAGAACTCTTAAAATGCAGAATTATTGGATCTGTCAGCGATGTAACCAGTTACATGGTTGATGTAACCGGTTACATGTGTGAAAAAGGGTGAAAAACGCAGTTTTTGGGTCATGTAACCGGTTACATGATTCATGTAACCCGTTACATCACTGTTTGGGCAGATTTTCCAAAACTTCGAAAATTCATATCTTTTGCGTCGTAAGCCCGTTTCACGCAAACTTTATATCGTTGGAAAGTTAGTTAGATGTACTGTCTAATAGGATTGGTCCCTAAACCAAATGTATTGATTTTAATATGTGGATTATTAATTGACGCATTATACTAATATGATATGTGATTTCGACATTATGTCGTATTTGTGAATGCTATGTTGTGATGAGATAAGAATATCTTGTTAATGCCCGTTGTCTCGGTTAAACAATTGGGATTGTGTGCTTGTGTGGTTTGGCGCTTGATATGTGTGTATGCTTGAATCGCAATGGGCCAGGGGCTAGGTTGTGTTATGTCTCGGGCTTTGTGATCAATGGGACAGCCCCGATCGTGTGATCCTGGGCTCACACCTGAGCTACCGTTTGCAGCATGCTTGTGAGGGTCTTGAGGCATTTCCCACTTGGCGTTAACACACTTGCGTGCTCGGTATGGCGGCGTTATGCGGCCAAGTAGGCCTACGCATAACAGGTAAACCATCTCTAGTGGTGCCATGCAGGCTACATCACTAGGCTTTTGCCCGATGGACCCAGTGTGTCAAGATGGCGTATTGTACTCAGCGTTAACACATGTGCGTGAAGATGGTTAATGGGACAATGACGCCAATTAGGCTACGGTCATCTCGCGGCCATTTAGGCTTGTGCGAACCCGTCTAATCATCTTGCGGTGTGCTTGTACAAGTCTCTTGACAATAGGCATGGGCGTGATTCATCGAGGGTGTGTTTTTATAACCTAGTCGAGGCATTAACGCGTTTCTGGATTCCCCGTATATGGATGCGGGTTTTGCATACTTGTTTGCATTAATTGAGGACAGCTTCCGAGAGTAGAAAGGCAGGTAAACCCGGAAGACCTGACCTCGAGGGTCGCGCCCGACAGGAGGAAGCCAGGTAAACCCGGAAGACCTTTTCTGGAGGAAACTGGTACTCATGATTGTTTGTTGATCCTATTGGTTAGTCAAGGGACTTCCAATATGGATTGTATCCTTGTTGTGTGTTTGCACCTAGCCGTAAGGATAACCCCGAATCAATGGTGGATTCGGTTTGTTAATGCATGTACCCTGTAGAACCGAGTAAACCCGTAAGATAGGGGAACTCACTGAGATTTAGTAATCTCACCCCAATCAACTTATATTTTTCAGGTGCAGTTTAGTAGTGGTTGGTCAGTAGCAGGTTTGGCTAGAAGACTTTGAAGTGGTGTTGGCTCGAAGACCTCGTTGGTTTTGACATTCCGCTGTGCAAGATCCATTGAAGACTCATGTATTATGCTTCTTAGTAGAATTTCATGTTGTATTTTTATGGATCAAATATTGTACTTTGACTTGTGTATGTACTCAATATCAATTTTAACGTTTCATGCATAATATACTATTCAGTTATGTATGGGGTGTTACAGTTGGTATCAGAGCAGGTCCATTCTCGGCCGAGCCATGAGACATCACTAGCAAATCCCTTCCTCCTCTCAAGTGTGCGTTGCTAGCCTGATTTTACTGATATCTCAGTGAGTCGTTGAACATGATCAACTCATCGACTGAATGTGTGACAGTGGAATTACGGCAGAGCCGCCACGAGGACTCGTAAAACCTACAAGGTTGTGAACCTAAGTTGTTGGAGTGGGATGAGTAATGAATTGTTGGACGTTTTAAGTGGATGATATTGGAGTTGTCAAGCTTAAGGAGAGCGTTCGACGCGAAGTAGTGATACCTGAACTGTCAAGGTGTGGATCGAGACAACTAGAACCCCCGGGATTTTGATTGGACGGAGTGAAACCTTCTCTAAGTCTTGGTAATAGCAAGGGAAAATCCAAATAGGATTGAGTAGGAGCCTTGTAAGTGAGATTCTCCGAAGATGTTGAGCCAGGAATTAGTAGGATTCAGTTCTGATGACGCTGCCGGTGTTAGGTATGACTGGTGAGCTGATAGGACGAAATAACCTTTGGAAGCGCGGACAGAGGAGTCAGACCTTTCTGATTACACTGGTACGAACAGTGATTGGATGGGCGAAGTATTAGATCCTAATCCAACTTGAAGTTCCCTAAGCGAGAGTAGTTGCCTAGTGAAGGTTGGTGGAATATACGAACGTGGTAACTTACGATTGGGAAAAGCTTGAATACCTTGTCGATAGAAGAGGACATGCATTCCTGTTCTTATCATTTTATATTTAAGTTCTAGAACTACGCTAGATGGAATATGAAATGATGTAGAAGCGTGAAATGCAGTAACCTAAGTTCTTGTTAGTTGTTGTTCGTCTGACCCTGAGTGAAGCCATAGAACTACGCTTGGCGTTGGGCGTCCAGGCGAGTAAGAACTAAGATCTATCTGGAACGTCAGTAGGATGATCGTAGTTGCGTTGGTTGTTAGGAGCCATAGTATTCCTATCTGAACTGAATTATCCTTGGAATCTCATGCATGTGTGGGACGAGTGGGTACGCGCACTACATGGTAATCCGAAGTTGAACTTCAAATCTTCGTGCTTGGCGTTTTGGCTTTCCGAGTAAGTAAACCTTGATGTGTAGCACTCTCAAGTTTTAGCATCCTGAGGAGTGTGATTTGAAGGACATGAGGAACAATGAGCCTATTGAAGGCCTGTTTAGACACTTGTCGGTTGCGACTATAGGATACACGTGGGGATCATTATACGCCACTGAGGTAGGTTACCTGGATACATGGCATCGGAGTTGGACCACCATGTTAGTACTACCAGACGGGTATAATGCCACAGTTTCGCTATCATGCACAAGATGCGTGAGTCATCCTTTTTTCGACATGTGTGGGACAAAGGTGATTTGAAGCTCAAGGTAGAATTCTGATTTGGCACTCGTGAGACACAGATCCAGACTCTCATAAGGTATGTGGGATAAGGATACATACGTCGCGCTTGATAGTAGAGGAATAACTAGACAGGCGATGGCGAGACGGGTCAAGATCTGATACTATGCTTATAGAGACTTTGAATGATCGTGCTCGCGCAAGTTAGAGTCAGATTGTACCTTGCAAACGTTCTCGTTTCGTGAAGTGTTAAGTTGGAAATTTTGCATGAGTGTCTAGAGTGGGACTCATGTGCGGTCATGATATCCTGGTCAGCATGGTTAGTGGCTATCATGTACCATTGGGGACCGGTGATGGAATATGCGAATTGTATCTTGGACTAGTTTGATGTGTGACGTATCTGGTAGAGTGTCTGTAGATACTCTGAGTGAAGAAATGTCAATCTTGGTAAGTCATAGACATTTTGGTTTGAGAACTTCTGAGGAGTCTATAAGAGAGACGTTCGATGTGCAAAGTACAATTTCTTGCATTGTGGCTACACTCAGACCGTTGGAAGCACCGCAATGAAGGATGCAGCCGCCGAGGAAGTCAGTTTAGTGTCTGATTCAGAGGTGGAACATACATTAGATGACCGAATGGAGTGTGGATATGGGAGGATTGTTATATTAGTAAGTCGCACGAGTTATCAGAGGTGATACTACGCTAAGAGAATGAAGGTGTATGGTTGGGTAGAAGTTGTGTAAAACTGCTAGAGTTATCATGAGCTGCAGTACATTGTGAAGGGTTCGATATACCGGTTGAGCAACAAGATTTGTTGGAATGACATACATAGCGGTTATACACTATGGGAATCAGTAACGAAGGACGATTTCTAAGTCAATGAGCATTTGGTTTTCAATGTCCTGAAACAGGAGCGTGTGCTTAAGTTGTGATAGATGGATCTAATCTGAAATGATGGAGTCACTAGAGACTTGGTTCTGGGGAATATGCAACTTCGGGAAGTAGTAGTCGACGATGGATGTATATGGAGTTCTGGCACGTGTGGTAGTTGGCGGCATATGTGCCTGACGTCTTACAATGCGGTGTGTTGTATGAATCTTGAGGAAGGACTGTTGTTATTCGAGGAGAGGGTAAAGCTTAGTGAAGTATTAAAACTAAGTGAATTATGGATATAACGTGACTCAAAGGATTTCAAGGTGTGTGACTTGTTGGAATCAGAGTAGCGCAACGGATCAAGGGAGAATCAGATAAGTCTGAGGTAGGAATGAACGGACTATTAGTAGGATTTTATATTGGGATGAAAGTATCTTCCTAGGAGAAATTGTCGAAGCAGCGTTTCGTTCATTCCAGTCTCTCAAGGATCACCATAACTCGAGAGGTGTTGTCAATGGACCAGCTTGGGAATACATTTTATGGATGGCATGCGGTCCGATGTTCGTAGGTTATCAGTTTAGCTTGTAAGTCACAAGGGTTGGACTGAGTATCAGACCATTGAAATGCTGAAGGCAAGTGAAGGATTGCAATTGACGTAAGTTCTTTGTGGTTATGCCTTGTGTACTATGATTGTACAAGAAGATTGGGGCAATGGTTACAGGTCAGTTGTTGCATTTCGCCTTTCATCAATAGAATCTTGTGCGAAGTTGTCGAATGTCAAGGCTATAGTTGCAAGATGATTACGCCATCGCGATTTACAGTGACAGTTGTTATGTCTAAACTGGAGTAAGGGTTAAAGTAAGGAGATTCAGTTGTATAAGTAAAGGTAAACTTGGGACAACCACCCTAACACTTTGGAAACCAGAAGTTAAGACCAAGACATTTGGCTAACGCCTAACGTCATTGTATGGATCGATGTAGAGAGTAATCTGATGTTTCGTCGTATGGAACAATGTTGTAGCGGGAATTCTTGAATAGGAAGTAAGTTAAGAAGCGAAAGAGGTCAGTAACATATGTGGAGCAAGGATAGACTCAGCGAAGGATATTTGTCCGAGAAGAGTGGATTATTTGGGTTTTTGAAGTTATGAAAATCCAGTGCAGAGCAGTGGAGGTCAAGGACCTTGGAAAGGTCTTGTACCATATATGTTAAGACGAAGTATCTGCAGAAATGGGTTGCGTGAGGATTAAAGTTTCTGATCATGAATAGTGGGACACCAGTTTGGCAGATTATGTTCTTCAATTGGGATGACACTCAGACAGAGTCGTAAGGTCTTCTAAAGAGAGAAATGTAAGGAACATTTCATCCCATGGTTGGTATAGATTTGGACATGTTGTTTCCGTGGTGACCGGAAAGAATTCGAGGACGAATTCAATTTAAGGGAGGGAGAATGTAATATCCCACATTAATCAAAGCAAGATTATATATGTATATGAAGTGCCAAGGAGGAGTTATGAATTTAATCCCTAATTTGAGAAGTGGTTAGTTGAAATGAAATGAGTTTGGTTAGAAGCAAACCAAATGGCAAGGTGGTAACTATGACTTGGTTGGAGAGCATGTTAGACTTTAGTCTTTATTGCACAAGCTTAATACATTGTTTGGATTACAAATCAGTTTTTGATAGTGGAAGAAGGAAGAGAGAAATAAGGGAAGTTTATGATCTCTCTCACAAACTCCATTTTCGCAACTCTTGGTACAGCTCCACTAAAACGGTAATATCTCTCTGCTCATAACTCCGATCGTAACGATTCTGGTCTCGTTGGAAAGCTTATGAAATTCTCTACAATTTTCATATATGGTTCGCATTTGTAGGTGCTGTATTGATGGAGATAAATAGGTTCAAAGTTGAGTGATCCTTGCTGAATGTGTGTAAAATGCAGCTGCGGGTTTGTTGAAGAAGAAGGTGAATCTTTGAACAAGTTAAGGGTTCAATGGCTGCATGATCATCATCTCAACCTCCATTTTAGCAAGGTGAGTTCCATAGATAAGAACTTGGATAGAAGATTGGGAAATTGCATGTAATGGGGTTATGGTGAGATACACTTGATGCATGCTAAACTAGTTGGTGATATGAATTCATGATGATTAACATGCTTATATGATAAATTGTTAGTTGATGATGTTATGGGATGTTTGTATTGCTTTAATCCTTTGCATGCTGATGATTCTGTATATATGCATGTTAGAAATTCGTTTGGGATCAATTGTGATACTTAGAATTAATTGGATAGGTTTGGCACTGGTTTAGAACTCTTAAAATGCTGAATTTTTGGGTCTGTCAGCGATGTAACCGGTTACATGGTTGATGTAACCGGTAACATGTGTGAAAAAGGGTGAAAAACGCCGTTTTTTGGTCATGTAACCGGTTACATGATTCATGTAACCCGTTACATCACTGTTTGGGCAGATTTTCCAAAACTTCGAAAATTCATAACTTTTGCGTCGTAAGTCCGTTTCGCGCAAACTTTATATCGTTGGAAAGCTAGTTAGATGTACTATCTAATTTGATTGGTCCCTAAACCAAATGTATTGATTTTAATATGTGGATTATTAATTGACGCTATATACTAATATGATATGTGATTTCGACATTATGTCGTATTTGTGAATGCTATGTTGTGATGAGATATGAATATCTTGTTAATGTCCGTTGTTTCGGTTAAACAATTGGGATTGTGTGCTTGTGTGATTTGGCGCTTGATATGTGTGTATGCTTGAATTGAAACGGGCCGGGGGCTAGGTTGCGTTATGTCCCGGGCTTTGTGATCAATGGGACAGCCCCGATCGTGTGATCCTGGGCTCACACCTGAGCTACCATTTGCAGTGTGCTTGTGAGGGTCTTGAGGCATTTCCCACTTGGCGTTAAAACACCTGCGTGCTCGGTATGGAGGCGTTATGCGGCCAAGTAGGCCTACGCATAACAGGTAAACCATCTTTAGTGGTGCCATGTAGGCTACATCACTAGGCTTTCGCCCGATGGACCCAGTGTGTCAAGATAGCATATTGTACTCGGCATTAACACATGTGCGTGAAGATGGTTAATGGCACAATGACGCCAAAATAGGCCTAGGTCATCTCGCGGCCATTTAGGCTTGTGCGAACCCGTCTAATAATCTTGCGGTGTGCTTGTACAAGTCTCTTGACAATAGGCATGGGCGTGATTCATCGAGGGTGTGTTTTTAAAACGTAGTCGAGGCATTATCGCGTTTATGGATTCCCTGTATATGGATGCGGGTTTTGCATACTTGTTTGCATTAATTGAGGAAAGCTTCCGAGAGCAGAAAGGCAGGTAAATCTGGAAGACCAGACCTCGAGGGTCGCGCCCGACAGGAGGCAGCCAGGTAAACCTAAAAGACCTTTTCTGGAGGAAACTGGTACTCATGATTGTTTGTTGATCCTAGTGGTTAGTCAAGGGACTTCCAATATGGATTGTATCCTTGTTGTGTGTTTGCACCTGGCCGTAAGTGTCGCTACCGCGAAAAATGGATCAGAGTCGCCACTAATATATTTACCCCATCGCGGGAAAGGAATATCAGAAACCTAACTCGAAACAAGAACAAGGTCTTTCGACCAGAGAACAGGGCACGGGAGTCGGTTACGCAAGGGGAAGGTGTTAGCACCCCTCACGCCCATCGTACTCGATGGTATCCACCTATGTTTGTTTCTATCTAAAGGGTGTATCTATGTCTAAACCTAAATGCGAATGAATGCAAGAGAAACACGGGGAAAAGAAGGAATTATTTACAAGTGTGTTCGCTTAGGCCCCGCGACCCAATGCCTACGTATCCTTTTCAGGAATCAGAACGACCGTAGTTCGGCTCCATAGTTTCCATTTGTTTTGTGTTTTTTAGTTGAACAGAGGTTAAGGTCACAATCCACGATGCTCGACCTTTGGAGACTTATACGCCTAGTTTTGGAAAGGACTTAACATGTTCTTAGGTGCCTAACAAGGCAAAAGAATGAACTTGGGTTTGTGTTTTTTATGTAACTACATGATGAACAAAACCCAATACAAGGTTTCGCACCACTTCGTTACTTTGTTTTAATTCGAGCCTTTATTAAATGTTTTAAATGTTTTTGGTTGGGTATTTTTTAAGGGGATTTACTTTGCGATTAGAATCACATAAAAATGTATAATGATCGAGAAGCAGATTAGGGAATGAATCCCACTCACTTCTATCCCATTATATAATGTTCAAGAAACAGATTAGGGAATGAATCCCACTCATTTCTATCCCATTAACTAATGTTTGAGAAACAGATTAGGGAATAAATCCCACTCATTTCTCTCCCATTATGTAGTGACCGAGAAACAGATTAGGGAATGAATCCCACTCATTTCTATGCCACTAAGTGATTGAGAAACAGATTAGGGAATGAATCCCACTCATTTCTCTATCACTTTCGTAATGTGATTCGTCTCTTTATTTATTAATGTTTTAAAGTTGAAAAGAAAAAAGAATGAAAGAGGGAGACTAACCTATTTCTCTAACCTAAGTGTTATCCTAATTCTAATTCTAGAGTTAACATGGGGACTAAATTCTAAAAGGAGCATTAAAATGGTATTAACAAAGTAGGCCAAAAATATGGCCAAAAACAAGTAACAAAATCACACAACAATTATACAAAAATAACATGGAAGTGATACAAAAACAATTCAAGCATTAGTACAAAGTTAACCTAAAAAAATACTACTATCTTTATGAGTTTTTAGTAATAAGGGAATTCTAATCAAGCCTAAATACACTAAAAATCTATTAATCCTAAAACTAACAATTTTTATGAGAAAATTCTAAAACTAAAATTCCTTAAAACCTAATTAGAACTAACAAATTTTATGGTTTTATGTGTCAATAATTACCTAAAAAAATAGGGAAGATCTATGTGAAAAAAAGAACTAAGTTCTAGCATGAATTAAAGGGCTCAGGGGGTGTTAATTGGAAATCAGTGGTGCAGTCTAGTAAAGGGCACATGCCCAGCCAGGAGAGGCCCAACAACAATTTTATTGTCACAAAAGAATATGGTGCGTGGGCCTATGGAGCAATTCGTATGGCCCACTGAGGTTTTTTGTTTGATTCAGTTTTTAGCAAGATAACATGGGCCAAAGGGGGTGCGCTACAGTAGAATGGCCCAAGGTTACGGTATCAGATTTTTGTATAAAAAATGGGGGTGTGATAGGCCATTGGGAGTGTGATTTGGCCCAGGAGAATTGACTATGATCCAAACACTTATTCAATTGTTATCAGATTTTTTATTATTTGAAATAAAAATAAAAATAACAGTAATAAAACGAAAAGAAAAAGGATTTGGGTTTATTTTGTTGTGACCCTTCACGTTCCCATCTTTTTCTCTCGTTCCTCATGATTTCCGGCCGCCGTGCCTCCACCGTCCCTATCCTCTCAATCTACATAACTCACACACAAACCCTACTTCAATTCTAACCCTGAACACTAATATGAACCTAGATTTCAAAGATTCTTTTTCAGGCAACGGGATTGGAAGCTAAATCGGAAACCCTAAGTATTGGGGATTTCGTCATTCAAACGTGATTACGAAAAATTGAAGCACCTGGAACCCTAATTGGATCAGAGATGAACATATAAGAGTCAAAGAGTGTATAAATGGAACCTGTCAGGGCGACCTGAGCTTCCGGTGCGGTGGCGGAGATTCCCGACCACCGCGAAACTCAGGTGAACACGTCTTCTCCGATCGCTTTTCGTTTATTACACTGTATATTCCTCTTCTACATCCTTCTTCTTCCTCCCTTATGCTTTTTTCTTTCTGTGTATGCGTGTGCCGTAGTGATTGAGAGCTGAGAAATAAACTCAGCGTAGCTTGAAAGATCGATTAATGTGAGAGTTGCGTGAGAGGTTTAGCACAAGCTTGTTGAGGTTCTAATGGTGAACATCAAAAGCTTTTCTGAAAGTGTGCGTATGGTGAGGTGAGGGAGATGATGATGGAGATGAATGAGAAGTGATGAGAGAATGGAGAAGGTGGTGGTGACGGGTGGAAAATGAGCATCTGAAGTCGAACATAGAGTGGAGGTTGAGATTATATAGATGATTGAGGGTAGTGGATTCAGTTAGAGGGAGGAGATTCTGAGCCATTAGATTTGGATTTTCTGTTGGTGAATGGAGGGTGAGATCGAAGTTGGTTCTGATGATGTAGATAGTTAGTTATAATTCTGTTTTGGTGGTTTGAAGTTGGTTATCATTCTGTTAGACTATTAGGAGTTAGTTATGGGAGTTAGGTTGTTAAGAATGGTTGTTACAGTTAACTGATATTATGTTATGTGAGTTATATGTGGTGACTGAATGAAAATTAAAGGCTAATTGATATCCTCATTTCTGTTATAACTCTTTTTCCTTCTTATTATGCTGTTATTTCTCTGCCAAATTCCTGTTTGCGGTTTCTGTTATGCGGTTCAGCCGGGGATTATTAAATCTCTCTTTGGTTTGTTTTTGTCGTGGACAGGTTCAGATGCAAGTAGAAGCAAGCCAATTGTGCAGTATTTCGGACAAGCTTGTGAGTTGTCAGAACAAGGTGAACGGAATCAAGTGTCGACGGGTATGCTTCTGAAACTATTAGTATTTGTTGTTAGTGCTTTGAACTGATTTGGCAGAGGTTTTTTCTTTTGTTGCAAGATTTCTGTTCGAAACAACTCAGCCACTGTTTAAATGTGTGTGCAGTGCAATTTAGACTTTATGAATTGCTTTTGGATGTGTGTGGACAGTTTTGTTAATTGGATGCAGGGTTTAAGCTTTGAACTTTGGCTGGATGGTGAATTGAATGGTAATCTCCATGGTGTTTTGCGGACTTTCGACTCATGAAACTGAATTGGACTCATGTGTTTGAATGTGGGTCTGTTGTGAATTGTATGAACCTGTTGGTTTTGGAATGTGGTTGAGTGTATGAACAAATGCTGCTGATAGGTTTTTCTTGTTTGAACTGTGGTTCTGAGATGATGATGTATGTTCTGTTTTTCTTTTTGTTTTCTTTGTATTTGGTTTGGCATGGTGTATGGATGTGTTTGAATGAGTGTTGAGTTGAATAAACATGTTGGATTTGGTCAGGCTTGCAGGCTCACACAAGGCAGATGGGAAATGCAAGGATGTTGGATATGACTTGAAGTGTCTTGAAGCCGAGTTAAAGGAAGGTTACTTGAACATGAATGAAGGTGGGGTTTTTATCATGGCAGCAAGATGAGAAATGAAGATGGTTATGATTATAGGTCACCGGTCAACTAGTTGGTCAACCGTTGACTAAAGTCAACATTTAACCAAAAGTCAATTGCTGATTTTTGTAATTTTATTATTTTTTGTAACATATCTCCATGTTTGGAAGTAAATTTTGTAATGAAAATTGGATTATGGATGTAGCTTGTAATGGTTTCCAATAATATTTGAATTCTCTTTTCCCTCCTTTATGCTTTTATTCACATATCAAGTCATTTTCTCCAATTTTTGCAACTTTGGCTCAATAGCATCAAAAGGTAAAAGTCCAAGATAATCCATTATGAACTTTAGTCACAAAGTCAACCTCCCATGGTTGACTTTGATTGAAAGCCAGGATTCCATCAGATGTCTTCAAAATTTGAAGGTGGCCTAATACGATCCCCAAATGAATGAATCCACACTCTTTTAACAGAGCCTTAGCTAAATAGCTCGTATGCCAAATAATTAGGTGAACCAAACTTTGAAATGGAGAATGAACCAGATGAAATCTTGACAATAAGATAATCATAGGCACAACCCTGAAAATCCACTAGTAGACACAAGCACAACGAAACGGACCTCACTCCATGATCAGTTGAGAACCCCAATAGGAACAAACCTGCATGAGATATGAACTTCGAACCATGTGAAACCTCACCTCTATGTATGACCTTGATCCCCTGCCACGTTTATTGATTAATGAACATATGGTTATGCTAATGACCTAATAGAAAGATGATGCATATGAAATGAATAGTTGGGCAAATTTTGGGGTGCAACAGCTGCCCCTATTTAATCATCTTAAACCTGAAGGTGAGATTGGCGTTAGCCTTTCGAACATTCGAGGTAGAAGAAGATTAAATATCAAAGTACCAGAAAATTTGCACTCCGAGTAACGGATAGATGACATTTCCTTTTTTGGATGCCTCCACTTAACAAGCTTCAGCAGGTAACAGTATGATATTCCCATAGAATTTCCTCGAAGGAAAGTAGAAGCATTGTGATGCCTATTTGCAACAGGCAAGTGCAAGAGATTGATTTACCATGACACTTTTTGGGGAGTATATGACAAACGTCCACAACTCGAGGGTTTGGACACTTATGACTCGTAAGTCGGGAACTCAGAACTGACAACTCGATGGTTGGAAAACTCAAGACTAAAAGTCAGAAACTCAGAATTCACAACACGAGGGTTGGAAAGCTGACGACTCGAAGGCCGGAAAGCAAAAGATTCACAACACGAGGGTTGGAAAGCTGACGACTCGAGGGTCGGAAAGCAAAGGATTCACAACTCGAGGGTTGAAAAGCTGACGACTCGAGGGTCGGAAAGCAAAGGATTCTCAACTCGAGGGTTGAAAAGCTGACGACTAGAGGGTCGGAAAGCAAAGGATTCTCAACTCGAGGGTTGAAAAGCTGACGACTCGAGGGTCGGAAAGCATAGGATTCACAACTCGAGGGTTGAAAAGCTGACGACTCGAGGGTCGGAAAGCATAGGATTCTCAACTCGAGGGTTGAAAAGCTGACGACTCGAGGGTCGGAAAGCAAAGGATTCTCAACTCGAGGGTTGAAAAGCTGACGACTCGAGGGTCGGAAAGCATAGGATTCTCAACTCGAGGGTTGAAAAGCTGACGACTCGAGGGTCGGAAAGCAAAGGATTCACAACACGAGGGTTAGAAAACTGATGACTCGAAGGTAGGAAAGCAAAGGATTCGCAACACGAGGGTTGGAAAACTCAACTGGATCTAAAGGGGTATGCCAATAACCACCGGACTTGAATGGGGAGGACTAATCAAAATTAGACCTGACCGAAGGATGCCCATAACCACGGGACTTGAAAGGGATGCCAATAATCATTGGACTTGACCAAAGAAGGCCAGCAGTGTCTAGACTCTATTGGGGATGTTATTAAACACTGGGTTTGCAAGGAAACATTGATGCTCGCGAAGCATAAGAACTACATGGATCCCACAGGCCGAAAGGCGGGGTGTAATTCTACAAGAGTGACAACCATTCGAATTGCCACACACCAAGTATGGATCATCCAAACGATTGAACTTGACAAACGGGGAATAACCACAGATAATGATCTTGACGGAAAAAGACATCGTATCCAATCCACTCTAGAGAGAGAATGTGAGACTTCTTCTGGGAATATATTACCTTGTGCTTTTGGAGCACATACAAACTTGGCTTATGCATTGATGCATGTTTGATTTTTCCATGGCGTAATGCTCCATATTCATGGAAATGCTACGCATTTTTGTATATGCAATGTGAATGCAATGAAACTATATGCCAAGCGCCAAATAAAGGCGTTGGTGTGATAGAGAGCAAAATCGTTGGGGTCCCTTCAGGGAATATTCCATTATCTTTTTAATCGACTTTCATCTTTGACCTCGGGAGAGGTAAACACAAGGGAGAATCCCCTTAGTGTTATGAACTCTGTGGGGGTGCCAATAGACATTGGACTTTAACTTGCAAGATATACTTCTTTGTTGACTTGAAGAGTAATTTCTGACTTCTCACCATGTGCCATTGCTTGGAGAATTTTCAGCCTGAGGAGATTCCCTCAATTCACCATGGTGGGGATTAGAAATCCAGATAAGGAACCACGGTTGGGAGAATTGGAACACTCCTAGGAGAAATAAACTCCTATGCTTGTGGAATAGAACTGACTCTCCGGAGAAATAAACTCCTATGCTTGGGGAGAGAGTAACTTGTTGGGGAAAAGCATTATGATACTTATCAACTTCGTGATGGTCAACTGCACTTTACAAGTGAAATGACGGTTCCTTAAAGATTGTGCCCCAGGTTGACTGAATTTTGAGAGAGATTCCTCGACTGGATTGCCCCATATTAAATGGATTTGAGAGATCACACCTCGATTTGATTGCCCCTGATTATGTACCTCTTTCTAGAATCCGCAAATTTACTCCCTTTAAAGTCAAACAAACTGTGAAAGCAAATTTATCATGCTCAATGGAGCTTTCGGATTTCCTCTTTCAGGATAGTCAATCACTTGGATATCAAACTGTTCAGGCTCAGCAGAGTATTCAAACTTTTCTCTTCAGGGTAACCAATCAACGGAAGTTCCAATTGTCTATGCTCAATGAAGTCTTCAGGCAACATGCCCCTTGATATCACGCCTCTGAAATGATTAGCTTCTTGCTCTACGGAGTTCTCAAGTCTCTTTTACTTTGACATGGTCAAGCTCCTCATGGATTCTCATCATGGAAATTTCCTTGATGTTTAAGCAAATGCTTTGTATGCAAAAGAATGTTAATTCTAAGAATGATAATTCTAATGCAAAGCCTATGCTAGTCTTGAAGTTTAAAAAACTTTTTATGCAATGAGGTTGCAACCTCTTGTGAATGAAAGATAAAGCGAGCATACGATACCAACATATATGTGTTACGCTTCATTGGGAGTCAGCTAAACGCTATCTCATTGGAGTGCTTCTTCGAAATAAACCCTACTTCAATTAGGACTTTTAAGGGTTGTAATTTGGCCTGGTTCATGGTTTTTAGAAACAAAGGATATTTTAGGCTCAAAATTATTTGGTACCCACCCCCTTCGTGATGTTCTCCAGTCCTAAGTTCAATTAGCTCAACATGAGTGTTCATCCCTCTCAAGGAATTTTGAAACGGTTGAGGAATCAATGAGGTTTTTCGGACATGGCAGTCGCTCACCTTTTATTCTTTTGATTCATTATCACACGACTTTGTTCTTGCTTTATTTTCACCATCATTTTTCTTTTTATTGCTATATTTTTTCTTTTTATTTTTTTTCATCACTTTTTCTTTGCTTTCTTTTTTCTTTCTTTTTTTTTTGAACAAGTCGTGTGATCTCACATTGTCTTTGATTCGTTGGACGTGATTGCGACTGCCTCATTCCATGATTGATGAAGAATTACCATTGTGGTATCGTCATCTTTTGTCCTCTTGGTAGGTGAAGGATAACCATCACGGTTTTGACTTTCCTCAACCTTTTGAAGGATAACCATTGTTATATCCTTAGATGCATACTTTTTGATGAGTTTTGAACACTCGATCGAGTTAAATGAACACTACCCTACCCCAAGGTTAAAAATAAGGGTTTTTATGATTAGAAAAGAAACTCCTACTTCAAGGCTCAAAGGGGTTAACGAGGGTCTATCTCCCTTATATCTCCAGTGTTTGGGGATTTGAAACAATGCCTGTACATCCTCAGCAGGATTTTATTCAAAAACACACAATTAGGGATTTTTGCATTTTTTTTTCATCATTCTCCCTCCGCTCGTTGCCTAAGCAAGAGATAAGTAAAGTTGGTATCGTAATGCCAAAACATTTTATGAGTGAAAACGAATGGATTACTTCAAGACAAACATAAACAATGCATTATGATTTTCATTCAGAAATTAACAAATTTTACATGCTATAAATGCTTAAATAAACAATGAAATATTACAAATGAGAATGCAATAAAGAACTAAATGAATGCCATTGTTGAGGAGACTGTTAGAACAAGATTTGTTCTTATCAATTATCTTAGTTTTGATGATAACAATAATATGAATTTTGCTTAAGATAATATGGTACTCTAATCCAATGCAATTTCCCTTTCAGGAAATATATATAAAGAGTACGCATAATTCAGCGCTCAGAAGTTGTATCTCAAATGGTTCAGCATGCAACATCAGAACATGGTCTGGCAAGACATCAGAAGATGGTCGAAGCAGAATCAGAACATGGGTCTATGGAAGCATCAGAAGAACATGAGATCAGAAGCACTGAAGATCAGAAGATGGTATCACGCTCAGAAGCACTTCAAGGTCAGAAGATCAGAAGATGCTATGCACCAAGCTGTTTTGACTCTGATGATATTCAAACGTCGTATTCACAAACATCAGATCAGAAGGAAGTACAGGTGGCAGACTACACTGACTGACAAAAGGAACGTTAAAAGCTACTAAAGGCTACGTCAGTAGACACAGCGTGAACAAGGCTCGAGGTAGTTGACAAAAGCGTATAACATTAAATGCGATGTTGTACGGAACACGCAAAGCATTAAATGCATTCAACGGTCATCTTCTCAACGCCTATAAATATGAAGTTCTGATGAGAAGCAAGGTTAACGATTCTCCACCAAAACAACTTATATCAAACTTGCTGAAACGCTGTTCAAATCTAAACTCAGAATCTTCATCTTCATCAAAGCTCACTACATTGCTGTTGTAATATCTTAGTGAGATTAAGCTTAAACGTTAAGAGAAATATCACAGTTGTGATTATCGCTTTTAAGAAGCATTTGTAAACTCTTGAATAGATTACATTAAGTTGTAAGGAACTAGAGTGATCGTGTGATCAGTATACTCTAGGAAGTCTTAGCAGTTGGCTGAGCAGTTTGTAACTAGAGTGATCGTGTTGATCAGAATACTCTAGGGAAGTCTTAGGAGTGAACTAAGCCTAGAGTGATCGTGTTGATCAGTAGACTCTAGAAAAGTCTTAGAGGGTATCTAAGCAGTTGTTCCTGGAGTGATCAGTGTGTGATCAGAAGACTCTGGAAGACTTAGTTGCGGACTAAGTGGAAAACCATTGTAATCCGTGCGATTAGTGGATTAAATCCTCAGGTTGAGGTAAATCATCTCTGCGGGGGTGGACTGGAGTAGCTTCGTTAACAGCGAACCAGGATAAAAATAATTGTGCAATTTATTTTTATCGTCCAAGATTTAAAGTCACACTTATTCAATCCCCCCCCTTTCTAAGTGTTTTTCTATCCTTCAATTGGCATCAGAGCGCCGGTTCTAAGGTGCAAGCACTTAACCGTGTTTAGAAAAGATTCAGGAAGAGAAAAACGCTTCATTTAAAAGATGGCTGGTGAAACTCCGACAAATCCACCTGCATCTACATCTGGCTCTGCTGAGCAATACAATGGTAACAATGGTTATACTAGACCGCCGGTATTTGAGGGTGAAAACTTTGAATACTGGAAAGATAAACTGGAAAGTTACTTTCTTGGTCTAGATGGTGATCTATGGGATCTTCTGATGGATGGTTACAAACATCCAGTAAATGCCAGTGGCGTAAAGCTGACAAGGCAAGAAATGAATGATGATCAAAAGAAGCATTTCAGGAATCATCATAAATGCAGAACTGTTTTGCTGAATGCTATTTCTCATGTTGAGTATGAGAAAATATCAAACAGGGAAACAGCCTATGATATATATGAGTCCTTGAAAATGACTCATGAAGGAAATGCTCAAGTCAAGGAGACAAAAGCTCTTGCCTTAATCCAGAAGTATGAAGCCTTCAAGATGGAGGATGATGAAGACATTGAAAAGATGTTTTCGAGATTTCAAACTCTGACTGCTGGATTGAGAGTTCTTGACAAAGGATACACCAAGGCTGATCATGTGAAGAAGATCATCAGAAGCTTACCCATAAGATGGGGTCCTATGGTGACTGCATTCAAGATTGCAAAGAATCTGAATGAAGTTTCTCTGGAAGAGCTTATCAGCGCCTTGAGAAGTCATGAAATAGAGCTGGACGCAAATGAGCCTCAAAAGAAAGGTAAGTCTATTGCATTAAAATCAAATATCAAGAAATGCACTAACGCTTTTCAGGCCAGAGAAGAAGATCCTGAAGAATCAGAATCTGAAGAAGAAGATGAACTGTCCCTGATCTCCAGAAGGCTAAATCAACTCTGGAAGACCAAGCAAAGGAAGTTCAGAGGCTTCAGAAGTTCAAGGAAATTTGAACGTGGAGAATCTTCTGATGAAAGAAGATTTGACAAGAAGAAGGTCATGTGCTATGAATGCAATGAGCCTAGACCCTACAAGAATGAATGTCCAAATCTTCAGAAGGAAAGTCCCAAGAAAAAGTTTCATAAGAAGAAAGGTCTTATGCCAACCTGGGATGAGTCAGAAGATGATTCAGAAGATGAGCAGGCCAACTGTGCGCTGATGGCGACAGAAGATGACGGATCAGAATCCACATCAGAATCAGATTCTGAAGAGGTATTTTCTGAACTTACTAGAGATGAGTTAGTTTCCGGTCTAACTGAACTTCTGGAACTCAAGTCTCAGATTAGTCTCAAATACAAAAAGCTGAAAAAGCAATTTGAATTTGAAACAAAGAAGCTTGAGTTGGAGAATTCTGAATTAAAAGAAAAACTTTTAAAATTATCCAATAATGTTGGATCTCCTTCTGATTCAGAAAAATCCACTCCTAGTCTAAACCATATTCTGAAAGAATATGATTTAAGTTTCAGGAAGTTCTTATCTAGAAGTATTGGCAGAAGTCAGCTAGCTTCTATGATATATGCCGTATCTGGAAACAAAAGAGTTGGCATTGGTTTTGAGGGTGAAACCCCATACAAACTTGAACCTGTTGATGAAATGGAAATTACATACAAGCCATTGTATGATCAGTTCAAGTATGGCCACTCTCATGATATTAGGCACACTTCACATGCTCAAAGTTTTCACATAACACACACCAAGAAGCATGTGACACAACCTAGGAAATATCATGAAACTCACATTAAAAATTATCATGTTGTTCCTCCTATTGCTTATAATGTTAAACCCAAGTTCAATCAGAACTTGAGAAAATCTAACAAGAAAGGACCCAAGAAAATGTGGGTACCTAAGGATAAGATTATTCCTATTGCAGATATCCTTGGCTGCAAGAAGGACAAAGCACAACATGTCATGGTACCTGGACTCTGGATGCTCGCGACACATGACAGGAAGAAGGTCTATGTTCCAAGACCTGGTGCTTAAGTCAGGAGGAGAAGTCAAGTTTGGAGGAGATCAGAAGGGCAAGATAATTGGCTCTTGAACTATAAAGTCTGGTAACTCTCCTTCCATTTCTAATGTACTTCTTGTAGAAGGATTAACTCATAACCTCTTATCTATCAGTCAATTGAGTGACAATGGTTATGATATAATCTTTAATCAAAAGTCTTGCAAGGCTGTAAATCAGAAGGATGGCTCAATCCTATTTACAGGCAAGAGGAAGAACAACATTTATAAGACAGATCTGCAAGATCTTATGAGTCAGAAGGTGACCTGTCTTATGTCTGTTTCTGAAGAGCAGTGGGTCTGGCACAGAAGATTAGGTCATGCTAGTTTGAGAAAGATTTCTCAGATTAACAAACTGAATCTGGTCAGAGGACTCCCTAATCTGAAATTCAAATCAGATGCTCTTTGTGAAGCATGTCAGAAGGGCAAGTTCTCCAAACCTGCATTCAAGTCTAAGAATGTTGTTTCTACCTCAAGGCCATTAGAACTCTTGCACATTGATCTGTTTGGACCAGTCAAAACAGCATCTGTCAGAGGAAAGAAATATGGATTAGTCATCGTAGATGATTATAGCCGCTGGACTTGGGTAAAATTCTTAAAACACAAGGATGAGACTCATTCAGTGTTCTTTGATTTCTGCATTCAGATTCAATCTGAAAAAGAGTGTAAAATCATAAAGGTCAGAAGTGATCATGGTGGTGAATTTGAGAACAGATCCTTTGAAGAATTCTTCAAAGAAAATGGTATTGCCCATGATTTCTCTTGTCCTAGAACTCCACAACAAAATGGAGTTGTAGAGCGAAAGAATAGGACTCTGCAAGAAATGGTCAGAACCATGATCAATGAAACCAATATGGCTAAGCATTTCTGGGCAGAAGCAATAAACACTGCATGCTATATTCAGAATAGAATCTCTATCAGACCTATTCTAAATAAGACTCCTTATGAATTGTGGAAGAATAGAAAGCCCAACATTTCATATTTCCATCCTTTTGGATGTGTATGCTTTATTCTGAACACTAAAGATCATCTTGGTAAGTTTGATTCCAAAGCTCAAAAGTGTTTCCTTCTTGGATATTCTGAACGCTCAAAAGGCTACAGAGTATACAATACTGAAACATTGGTTGTAGAAGAATCAATCAATATCAGGTCTGATGATAAGCTTGGTTCTGAAAAACCAAAGCAGTTTGATAATTTTGCAGATTGTGATATTGATATATCAGAAGTTGTTGAGCCAAGAAGCAACGCATCAGAAGCAGAGCTCCTCAGAAGCAAAGAACCAGAAGATCAAGTATCAGCTTCTCTGGAGGATCTAAGTATTTCTGAAGAACCATCTGTCAGAAGATCATCCAGACTTATCTCTGGTCATTCAGAAGATGTCATTCTTGGAAAGAAGGATGATCCAATCAGAACAAGAGCATTCCTTAAGAACAATGCAGACTGTCAAATAGGTCTTGTATCTTTGATCGAGCCAACTTCTGTTGATCATGCTCTAGAAGATCCAGACTGGATAATTGCTATGCAAGAAGAACTGAATCAGTTTACAAGGAATGATGTTTGGGATCTTGTTCCTAGACCAGATGGATTCAATATAATTGGTACAAAATGGGTCTTCAGAAACAAGCTCAGTGAGAAAGGTGAAGTGGTAAGAAACAAAGCCAGACTGGTGGCTCAGGGTTATAGTCAGCAAGAAGGGATTGATTATACAGAAACCTTTGCACCAGTGGCCAGGTTAGAATCTATTCGTCTATTAATTTCTTTTGCCACTCAACATAACATCACTCTCTATCAAATGGATGTTAAGAGTGCCTTCTTAAATGGTTATATAGATGAAGAAGTTTATGTCCATCAACCTCCTGGTTTTGAAGACTCTATGTCTCCGAATCATGTGTTTAAACTAAAGAAATCATTATATGGATTGAAGCAAGCTCCCAGAGCTTGGTATGAACACTTAAGTTCTTTCCTTCTAGATAATGGTTTCACTAGAGGAAAAGTGGACACTACTCTCTTTTGTAAAACCTTTGAAAAGGATATTTTAATTTGTCAAATATATGTAGATGATATTATTTTTGGAACATCTAATGCTACACTTGGAAAGGAGTTTGCTGAGTCTATGCAGGCTGAGTTTGAAATGAGCATGATGGGAGAACTCAAGTATTTCCTTGGAATACAAATAAATCAAACATCAGAAGGAACATATGTTCACCAAACCAAGTATGTGAAGGAACTTCTGAAGAAGTTTAATCTTCTGGACTGCAAAGAAGCCAAAACTCCTATGCATCCAACATGCATCCTAGGTAAGGATGAAGTAAGTAAGAAGGTAGATCAGAAGTTATACAGAGGTATGATTGGATCTCTTCTATATCTGACTGCTTCTAGACCTGACATTCTATTCAGTGTTTGTTTGTGTGCTAGATTCCAATCAGATCCTAGAGAATCTCATTTAACTGCTGTTAAGAGAATTCTAAGGTATCTGAAAGGTACTACTAATGTTGGCTTAGTTTACAGAAAATCTAAAGAATACAACTTAGTAGGATTCTGCGATGCTGATTATGCTGGAGACAGAATTGAAAGAAAAAGTACTTCAGGAAGTTGCCAATTTCTTGGAAGTCATTTGATCTCCTGGTACAGCAAGAAGCAAGCAACTATTGCTCTATCAACGACAGAAGCAGAATATGTAGCTGCTGCTGGTTGTAGTACACAGATGCTCTGGATGAAGAGTCAGTTAGAAGATTATCAGATATTTGAGAGTAACATTCCTATATTCTGTGATAATACTTCTACTATATGTTTATCTAAGAATCCTATTCTTCATTCAAAAGCTAAACATATTGAGATTAAACATCATTTCATAAGGGACTATGTTCAGAAGGGTGTCATATCTTTAAACTTTGTTGATACAGACCATCAATGGGCTGATATCTTTACAAAACCCCTGGCTGAAGATAGGTTTAAGTTCATTCTGAAGAACCTCAGTATGGATTTATGCCCAGAATGAGAAGATGAGAAGTTCTCATGTATGAGTATCTTCTGAAATGAATGTGGAACATTTTTTTTGTCAGAAGTTCTGATTGAAATGTTTTAGAAATTATGATTCGGTTATTACTAACGTTTCATTGTCTAAATTGATTCAGAACCTCTTTTAAAGCAAAACAGCTGTTACGTTTTATCTCGGGATGGTAAACCTGTCGTTACTATTCGTGGATAAACGTGCGTGCAGTTGAAGGGACGCCGTCCATAGGTAACTGTGCTAGTCACCTCATTTGTCTTTATTATCTCTCCTCACGTCACGTAACATTAAATGCTTTTCTTCATTCGTTTCACTTTATTTTCTTTTAAATACTCTTCAAAATGGTTTTTGGTTTCCTATCTCTCTGTGTTCCTCTTAAAGTTTTTTTTTTCTTCTCTCTCTCTCTCTTTCGTTTTTCATTTCTTCTCTCAAAACCTAGCGTTAACCCTAAGCCTGTTGTAGCTCCATGACTCAAAGGCGACAGATCTCTGTGCATCTCGGGATAGCTCTTCTAATACCTCTCAAGTCAGATCCTTCTTTGATGTTGTTATCAACTTTCATCCAAAGACAGAAGACTTTCTTGAGTTGTAGGAAGATATGCTCAACTTCTATGTTGAGTTTCTTGACTGAATGTTCTGTTTTTAATTTTTGTAGTGATTTCCTCTTTGGAAACTCTACTTTGTATTTGCTAGGAATGTTTCTCATCTTGTTAAACATAGGAACCTTTTGCAATATCTTTTGATTATCAATGAAAAGTTTCTTTGTGTTTTACATTCCAGTAAATGTTTTCTTTTGTCGTTTTATGCATCTGAATTTTTTTTAAATATTCTTTTTGATGTTATGACAAAAAGGGGGAGAAGATAAATGATAAGTGATTTGATTAATCTATCAGCTGCTGGGTAAAGGCTCCCACACATTCACTAACAAGAACTGCAAGTTCTATATGGTTTGAGTGTTTTTGCAGGTACAGAAGTGAAGTTAATCTTCAGAAGCAAACACTAGAAGCAAAACCATGGAAACTGAAGCAAGCTGAGTGCTGTCAAGCTTCAGAGATCAGAAGCAAGAAAGAAGAATGAATCAGAAGCACTGATAATAGAATTTGAATATCTTTGTCTATCCTGTTCTGACAAAATTCTATTTGCTCTGATACATATAATGTTATGGCTCTGATACATTATTTGCTCTGATACATTATTTCAGCCTATATGGCTCTGATACATATAATGTGTTCAAACATACATTTTATGTTCTAACTCGTTCATGCTGACTTTTGTCGTTTAGTTTTTGTTCTGTAACATTTCAGGATGTAGAGATGCTCTGATGATGCTCTGGTACATTCAACAATGTTCTGATACAAATCTAGCATGAAGTGATGTTGGTAGACATTCAAAGTTCTGAAGCTATCCGAGGGAAGCAGAAATCAGAAGATGTGAATGTTCTAAAAGATCCAGAAAACTCAAGTTCTGAAGTTGTCCTGAATGGAAGCAGAAATCAGAAGCTGTGAATGTTCTGAAGATCAAAGAAATTCAAGTTCTGAAGCTGTCCTGAATGGAAGCAGAAGTCAGAAGCTGTGAATGTTCTGAAGATCAAAGAAATACAAGTTCTGAAGCTGTCCACGATGGAAGCAGGAATCAGAAGCTGTGAGTGTTATAAGGATCTAAAGAAATTCAAGTTCTGAAGCTGTCCAATGGAAGCAGAAGTCAGAAGCTATGAATTCTCTGAAGGCAGAAGCTTATATGATCGTCTCTACCGAAATAATCAGGGAAGTCTTTTATCAAAGTTCTTCGAGTATTTATTTCAGGGGGAGATTATTTATCTCAGGGGGAGATTGTTAATCTCAGGGGGAGACATATTCATATGCTTACGCTATAGCTGTGTAATTTGTCTTTTGCCGTCTACTCTTTCTGATCGCAAATTCATATCATTTATATATGTTTTTGTCATCATCAAAAAGGGGGAGATTGTTAGAACAAGATTTGTTCTTATCAATTATCTTAGTTTTGATGATAACAATAATATGAATTTTGCTTAAGATAATATGGTACTCTAATCCAATGCAATTTCCCTTTCAGGAAATATATATAAAGAGTACGCATAATTCAGCGCTCAGAAGTTGTATCTCAAATGGTTCAGCATGCAACATCAGAACATGGTCTGGCAAGACATCAGAAGATGGTCGAAGCAGAATCAGAACATGGGTCTATGGAAGCATCAGAAGAACATGAGATCAGAAGCACTGAAGATCAGAAGATGGTATCACGCTCAGAAGCACTTCAAGGTCAGAAGATCAGAAGATGCTATGCACCAAGCTGTTTTGACTCTGATGATATTCAAACGTCGTATTCACAAACATCAGATCAGAAGGAAGTACAGGTGGCAGACTACGCTGACTGACAAAAGGAACGTTAAAAGCTACTAAAGGCTACGTCAGTAGACACAGCGTGAACAAGGCTCGAGGTAGTTGACAAAAGCGTATAACATTAAATGCGATGCTGTACGGAACACGCAAAGCATTAAATGCATTCAACGGTCATCTTCTCAACGCCTATAAATATGAAGTTCTGATGAGAAGCAAGGTTAACGATTCTGCACCAAAACAACTTATATCAAACTTGCTGAAACGCTGTTCAAATCTAAACTCAGAATCTTCATCTTCATCAAAGCTCACTACATTGCTGTTGTAATATCTTAGTGAGATTAAGCTTAAACGTTAAGAGAAATATCACAGTTGTGATTATCGCTTTTAAGAAGCATTTGTAAACTCTTGAATAGATTACATTAAGTTGTAAGGAACTAGAGTGATCGTGTGATCAGTATACTCTAGGAAGTCTTAGCAGTTGGCTGAGCAGTTTGTAACTAGAGTGATCGTGTTGATCAGAATACTCTAGGGAAGTCTTAGGAGTGAACTAAGCCTAGAGTGATCGTGTTGATCAGTAGACTCTAGAAAAGTCTTAGAGGGTATCTAAGCAGTTGTTCCTGGAGTGATCAGTGTGTGATCAGAAGACTCTGGAAGACTTAGTTGCGGACTAAGTGGAAAACCATTGTAATCCGTGCGATTAGTGGATTAAATCCTCAGGTTGAGGTAAATCATCTCTGCGGGGGTGGACTGGAGTAGCTTCGTTAACAGCGAACCAGGATAAAAATAATTGTGCAATTTATTTTTATCGTCCAAGATTTAAAGTCACACTTATTCAATCCCCCCCCTTTCTAAGTTTTTTTCTATCCTTCAGAGACTTGACTCCGTATGGACTTATTGCTCTCGAATGCCTTTTGCAGTTTTGATACCCCATTGAGACTTCAACTTGTGCATAGGACCTCTTGGAGTGGATTGTGGTTATTCCGAAATCAACGAGGACTTGAATTCTGCCTTTGAATGTCTTACCACCTTCAGTTGAATGGCTAGGTGCCCCAGCATGATAACCACTTAGCATTATCATATGTTCCTTCCACACACTTCAGATTACTTCCCAGAAGTATATTCCAACAAAGGCGTACAAGAGTGGTGCATTTTTGTCTTACTTTAGGGATTCGAGCAATGCAAATGATGCAATACTCAAGATAAGAATACGTCTTGCTTATCCCTCGGTCGGGAGCCCCAAATATAGATGCTAGAACAGTAATCACCATCATAAATGGAAGAAGCTAGTATGATCATCAAACTCAGGAGAACTATATGTGGTAAGGGAAGACCCACAACACAAATCTTAACCAATTGAGATTCCAACAAGCAGGGAAGCAACTTGGACACAAGGCGCTGAAATTACATCGGTTCATTTCTCATATTCTGTCTTTCTCTGTTGACGAGCAAAGGCCACTAAGAAGAAAAGGGAAGAGATGACACATGATATGAAGCAATAGCTTGAGAATGAGAAATGCCTCTGTAGAACATTCTTGATTATCACATGGAAAAAGATTCAGACGGAGTCACACAAGAATTTGTAATGCTTTAGGGATTCGAGCAATGCAAATGACACAATGCTCAAGATAAGAATACGTCTTGCTTATCCCTCGGTTGGGAGCCCCAAGCAACTTCCACATATGTACAAGAGATGAATACCACTTTTGCTTCAATATCCAAACCATTCGGAGTGAGAATAAACGTCCCTTGCAGTTTTTTTTACATCAGGCACAAACCAACAACATCTAACTCAACAGAGTCACGACTTTTTTATGGCTTCCAATCTTTCCTCCAAGAGGTGGAACCTTTCGTCAATTTCAATACTCGGAAACTTGAAGACTTCAATGATGTGAATGCTCCTTACCAAGAACAGGAATCTCAACATTATTTCAGACCTTCTGCTTCATAGGACCTTCTTTTGAGGTGAGATTAACATTGCATTTGGCCTTTGAAGAACTTGTCTCAACCCTTCTTGTCAAAGAGAAAAGGCTCGAATAACCTCCATACACTAGTTCATGTCAGCCCCCATTTCTGTTCTCATATCAGTCAGAAACCTCACGGAGTCATTCCAATACCAACTTTCGAGCACATAGCGGTGAGAAGTCAGATTTTGTTGTTGAAGTCAGAATTTGAATGGAAAGAGCCCCCATAAGCTTCTGATAGAACCATGAAATGCATGATATTATGAATGCATGTTTCATTTACGGGGAATCCTAAAGTCTTTTCATCAACTTTTGTTTCTCTTTTATTATTTTTTTTTTTTGCATATAGTATCTTTTTTCTTTTTCCTTTTCCATATTTTCTATTTTTCTACTTTTTTTCCTCTTTTTTTTTTTTTTTTTGGGAATAGACTTTAGAATCCCCCACAAATGAAGTGGATAAAGTAATGATGTTATGAAATGCAAAAGCATGGGACCAAGGTCCATATAATCTGAGTAACCACTGTACAATCCTCTGAATAACTGATGTAAAGCCTCGGTAGGTCAAATGTCACAAGATCAAAGGTCCGACACCTTTTTGAATACCAGGAAAACCAATAGTCACCAACAAAACAGAATAGTCGCCAACGGTACCTGTCATGAATATCCCACCCCACTCACAGGTGAATCTAGGTCAAGGTAGGTCAAAAGGTCTCCAGCGTTAGCAACTCTCCTGAAACACCATCATTGTTGCAAATACATGCCAACAACGGTATCCCATTCGAGTCTCAGCTGGTCGTGGGTCTCATGATCGCAATCAACAGAACCTGACATTCTGTTGGCGTCATGACTATCCACTCTATCCTAGGTATCCTATGTGTTAACTCTGGCCTGGGTATTGGGCCTTTTACCTCATAGAACAACCCACCCAACCTGCAAAACAAAGCAGAAGAATATGCGGTCCCCATGGGGACCCATAATATAGTCCAGATGCATGATATGCAAGCGGAAAATAAACATAATGTGCAAGCATATATACAACATGTAAACATATAAGCAAACAAACAAAAAAACACCCAATAAACAAACAAACAAAGGCTAGGATCGACTCGCTAAGAACGGACCAGCACAGGTCTAGCAACGTCCCCAGCAGAGTCGCCAGCTGTCGCTACCGCGAAAAATGGATCAGAGTCGCCACTAATATATTTACCCCATCGCGGGAAAGGAATATCAGAAACCTAACTCGAAACAAGAACAAGGTCTTTCGACCAGAGAACAGGGCACGGGAGTCGGTTACGCAAGGGGAAGGTGTTAGCACCCCTCACGCCCATCGTACTCGATGGTATCCACCTATGTTTGTTTCTATCTAAAGGGTGTATCTATGTCTAAACCTAAATGCGAATGAATGCAAGAGAAACACGGGGAAAAGAAGGAATTATTTACAAGTGTGTTCGCTTAGGCCCCGCGACCCAATGCCTACGTATCCTTTTCAGGAATCAGAACGACCGTAGTTCGGCTCCATAGTTTCCATTTGTTTTGTGTTTTTTAGTTGAACAGAGGTTAAGGTCACAATCCACGATGCTCGACCTTTGGAGACTTATACGCCTAGTTTTGGAAAGGACTTAACATGTTCTTAGGCGCCTAACAAGGCAAAAGAATGAACTTGGGTTTGTGTTTTTTATGTAACTACATGATGAACAAAACCCAATACAAGGTTTCGCACCACTTCGTTACTTTGTTTTAATTCGAGCCTTTATTAAATGTTTTAAATGTTTTTGGTTGGGTATTTTTTAAGGGGATTTACTTTGCGATTAGAATCACATAAAAATGTATAATGATCGAGAAGCAGATTAGGGAATGAATCCCACTCACTTCTATCCCATTATATAATGTTCAAGAAACAGATTAGGGAATGAATCCCACTCATTTCTATCCCATTAACTAATGTTTGAGAAACAAATTAGGGAATAAATCCCACTCATTTCTCTCCCATTATGTAGTGACCGAGAAACAGATTAGGGAATGAATCCCACTCATTTCTATGCCACTAAGTGATTGAGAAACAGATTAGGGAATGAATCCCACTCATTTCTCTATCACTTTCGTAATGTGATTCGTCTCTTTATTTATTAATGTTTTAAAGTTGAAAAGAAAAAAGAATGAAAGAGGGAGACTAACTTATTTCTCTAACCTAAGTGTTATCCTAATTCTAATTCTAGAGTTAACATGGGGACTAAATTCTAAAAGGAGCATTAAAATGGTATTAACAAAGTAGGCCAAAAATATGGCCAAAAACAAGTAACAAAATCACACAACAATTATACAAAAATAACATGGAAGTGATACAAAAACAATTCAAGCATTAGTACAAAGTTAACCTAAAAAAATACTACTATCTTTATGAGTTTTTAGTAATAAGGGAATTCTAATTCAAGCCTAAATACACTAAAAATCTATTAATCCTAAAACTAACAATTTTTATGAGAAAATTCTAAAACTAAAATTCCTTAAAACCTAATTAGAACTAACAAATTTTATGGTTTTATGTGTCAATAATTACCTAAAAAAATAGGGAAGATCTATGTGAAAAAAAGAACTAAGTTCTAGCATGAATTAAAGGGCTCAGGGGGTGTTAATTGGAAATCAGTGGTGCAGTCTAGTAAAGGGCACATGCCCAGCCAGGAGAGGCCCAACAACAATTTTATTGTCACAAAAGAATATGGTGCGTGGGCCTATGGAGCAATTCGTATGGCCCACTGAGGTTTTTTGTTTGATTTAGTTTTTAGCAAGATAACGTGGGCCAAAGGGGGTGCGCTACAGTAGAATGGCCCAAGGTTACGGTATCAGATTTTTGTATAAAAAATGGGGGTGTGATAGGCCATTGGGAGTGTGATTTGGCCCAGGAGAATTGACTATGATCCAAACACTTATTCAATTGTTATCAGATTTTTTATTATTTGAAATAAAAATAAAAATAACAGTAATAAAACGAAAAGAAAAAGGATTTGGGTTTATTTTGTTGTGACCCTTCACGTTCCCATCTTTTTCTCTCGTTCCTCATGATTTCCGGCCGCCGTGCCTCCACCGTCCCTATCCTCTCAATCTACATAACTCACACACAAACCCTACTTCAATTCTAACCCTGAACACTAATATGAACCTAGATTTCAATGATTCTTTTTCAGGCAACGGGATTGGAAGCTAAATCGGAAACCCTAAGTATTGGGGATTTCGTCATTCAAACGTGATTACGAAAAATTGAAGCACCTGGAACCCTAATTGGATCAGAGATGAACATATAAGAGTCAAAGAGTGTATAAATGGAACCTGTCAGGGCGACCCGAGCTTCCGGTGCGGTGGCGGAGATTCCCGACCACCGCGAAACTCAGGTGAACACGTCTTCTCCGATCGCTTTTCGTTTATTACACTGTATATTCCTCTTCTACATCCTTCTTCTTCCTCCCTTATGCTTTTTTCTTTCTGTGTATGCGTGTGCCGTAGTGATTGAGAGCTGAGAAATAAACTCAGCGTAGCTTGAAAGATCGATTAATGTGAGAGTTGCGTGAGAGGTTTAGCACAAGCTTGTTGAGGTTCTAATGGTGAACATCAAAAGCTTTTCTGAAAGTGTGCGTATGGTGAGGTGAGGGAGATGATGATGGAGATGAATGAGAAGTGATGAGAGAATGGAGAAGGTGGTGGTGACGGGTGGAAAATGAGCATCTGAAGTCGAACATAGAGTGGAGGTTGAGATTATATAGATGATTGAGGGTAGTGGATTCAGTTAGAGGGAGGAGATTCTGAGCCATTAGATTTGGATTTTCTGTTGGTGAATGGAGGGTGAGATCGAAGTTGGTTCTAATGATGTAGATAGTTAGTTATAATTCTGTTTTGGTGGTTTGAAGTTGGTTATCATTCTGTTAGACTATTAGGAGTTAGTTATGGAAGTTAGGTTGTTAAGAATGGTTGTTACAGTTAACTGATATTATGTTATGTGAGTTATATGTGGTGACTGAATGAAAATTAAAGGCTAATTGATATCCTCATTTCTGTTATAACTCTTTTTCCTTCTTATTATGCTGTTATTTCTCTGCCAAATTCCTGTTTGCGGTTTCTGTTATGCGGTTCAGCCGGGGATTATTAAATCTCTTTTTGGTTTGTTTTTGTCGTGGACAGGTTCAGATGCAAGTAGAAGCAAGCCAATTGTGCAGTATTTCGGACAAGCTTGTGAGTTGTCAGAACAAGGTGAACGGAATCAAGTGTCGACGGGTATGCTTCTGAAACTATTAGTATTTGTTTTTAGTGCTTTGAACTGATTTGGCAGAGGTTTTTTCTTTTGTTGCAAGATTTCTGTTCGAAACAACTCAACCACTGTTTAAATGTGTGTGCAGTGCAATTTAGACTTTATGAATTGCTTTTGGATGTGTGTGGACAGTTTTGTTAATTGGATGCAGGGTTTAAGCTTTGAACTTTGGCTGGATGGTGAATTGAATGGTAATCTCCATGGTGTTTTGCGGACTTTCGACTCATGAAACTGAATTGGACTCATGTGTTTGAATGTGGGTCTGTTGTGAATTGTATGAACCTGTTGGTTTTGGAATGTGGTTGAGTGTATGAACAAATGCTGCTGATAGGTTTTTCTTGTTTGAACTGTGGTTCTGAGATGATGATGTATGTTCTGTTTTTCTTTTTGTTTTCTTTGTATTTGGTTTGGCATGGTGTATGGATGTGTTTGAATGAGTGTTGAGTTGAATAAACATGTTGGATTTGGTCAGGCTTGCAGGCTCACACAAGGCAGATGGGAAATGCAAGGATGTTGGATATGACTTGAAGTGTCTTGAAGCCGAGTTAAAGGAAGATTACTTGAACAAGAATGAAGGTGGGTTTTTATCATGGCAGCAAGATGAGAAATGAAGATGGTTATGATTATAGGTCACCGGTCAACTAGTTGGTCAACCGTTGACTAAAGTCAACATTTAACCAAAAGTCAATTGCTGATTTTTGTAATTTTATTATTTTTTGTAACATATCTCCATGTTTGGAAGTAAATTTTGTAATGAAAATTGGATTATGGATGTAGCTTGTAATGGTTTCCAATAATATTTGAATTCTCTTTTCCCTCCTTTATGCTTTTATTCACATATCAAGTCATTTTCTCCAATTTTTGCAACTTTGGCTCAATAGCATCAAAAGGTAAAAGTCCAAGATAATCCATTATGAACTTTAGTCACAAAGTCAACCTCCCATGGTTGACTTTGATTGAAAGCCAGGATTCCATCAGATGTCTTCAAAATTTGAAGGTGGCCTAATACGATCCCCAAATGAATGAATCCACACTCTTTTAACAGAGCCTTAGCTGAATAGCTCGTATGCCAAATAATTAGGTGAACCAAACTTTGAAATGGAGAATGAACCAGATGAAATCTTGACAATAAGATAATCATAGGCACAACCCTGAAAATCCACTAGTTGACACAAGCACAACGAAACGGACCTCACTCCATGATCAGTTGAGAACCCCAATAGGAACAAACCTGCATGAGATATGAACTTCGAACCATGTGAAACCTCACCTCTATGTATGACCTTGATCCCCTGCCACGTTTATTGATTAATGAACATATGGTTATGCTAATGACCTAATAGAAAGATGATGCATATGAAATGAAAAGCATAAGCTAGTTAGAAATAAATAGTTGGGCAAATTTTGGGGTGCAACAGTAAGGATAACCCCGAATCAATGGTGGATTCGGTTTGTTAATGCATGTACCCTGTAGAACCGAGTGAACCCGTAAGATAGGGGAACTCACTGAGATTTAGTAATCTCACCCCAATCAACTTATATTTTTCAGGTGCAGTTTAGTAGTGGTTGGTCAGTAGCAGGTTTGGCTAGAAGACTTTGAAGTGGTGTTGGCTCGAAGACCTCGTTGGTTTTGACATTCCGCTGTGCAAGATCCATTGAAGACTCATGTATTATGCTTCTTAGTAGAATTTCATGTTGTAGCGGGGAAAATCTGATATCTAAGCCATGAGATTGACTCGAATCAATGTTTCGTTTGAAATCGCCACCGCGCTTTATTTTTTCAAAGGAAAAGGGAAAAGAACGAAAAACCCAAAGTTTGTTTTTAAAACAAGGAAGAGAACTCAGGTTCGGGTGTTGATTATACAAGGGGAAGGTTTGAAGCACCCCTCATATCTGTGGTACTCCACAGGAACCTTTTTGAAAATCTGTGTCGTGTGTGCTAAAAAACGGTTTGTTTTATTTTTAAAATAAGCTCGGCAAAGCATTAAGCTTTGTGCCTACATACCTCCTCGGTGCAATGGAGAAGTCAGAGCTAATGTAGTTCCGCTTAAAAGGGGAAAACGTTTTTTAAAACGAATAAACACTTTATCGTCGTCGGAGAGAAATACTCAGCCATTGATCTTGAGCATGAGAACAAATGAGTTCTTTGCATCGCAAATGAAAGAAGGGCTCCAACTCGGATAAAATCAACGAGTATGCCACTAGCTCTCTCACGCGGAAAAGATCTCATTATATCAATCAATTTCAAAATCGTGGGGTATAACCACTCGTTTCGACAATTAATAGTGTCTAAACTTTTGAAGAAAAGAGGAAAAAGGCCACTAAGGGCGAAAGATATTTTTTAAGAAAAAGGTTTTGAAAAGGTTTGCAAACATAAGAATGTTTTGGAAAAAGAGAGAAGATTTTGAAAATTTAAGAATGTGAGGAGATGAAGAGGCTATCCTATTGCGTAAAATAAAACCTAAGGAAAGAAACGGTCTAACCGAAGAAGAAGGCAACACTTGACATTATGAGTCAAGGTAGAGTTCCCATCCTTTGGACTTATCAATACCAAACCAAAATATTACCACTTGGGGATCCAGGGAGACTTATTATCTTAGCACCACTTTGCATTAAGCACATTAAAATTCTGACAAAAATCGGGCAGAGTAACGGCTGTTTTCAGGTAAAATCCTTATCTCAATGCCTTGGAATTAACCATCAAGGACTTTCAAGGAAATACCTGCATACACAAACAGACAACAATCCAATGCCAGACAGACAGAATAACAACAGAGTAACAACAGAATAAGGGTCCAGAGGCACTAAGTCCATAAGTCCGAATCTCCAAAATGCTAGGGATAGTAACCAATAGTCCAAAAGAGAGCATTAGGTATTTTTTAGATTTTTGTTGTTTATTAGTGTTTTAGCATAAAAGTAAAGTATGATCCAAGTGGACAAAAAGAAAATAACGGAAACATAAACATAGCGTCCAAATGGACAAAGAAAAAATAGCGGAATATAAACGTCCAAATGGACAAAGAGAAAATGGCGGAATGTAAATATGATGAAATGATAAAGTAAAGCAATAAAGCAAAATATAAAGAGCAATATAATAAATTGCGGAAATTAAAGTTAGTTGTTAGATGTTAAAGATAACCATCTTGAAACTTGTCAAGTATGTTATCAAAGTTAGTAGGGAAGATCGATGGTGAGTGAAGGATGTTCTCGGATTTAAATTCAATGGAACTTTATCAGAAGCTTGATAAAATCATAGCGACTACACGATAAATTTCCATAAGTCTTAAATCAACCGCATACAATTCTCTTCCATATTTGATCTTTTTTTATTCGGGACACGAAATATTGCGCTATGTTAAGCAGATCGCCAAGTGATTTATGTAGAAATCACCCTACAACGAGGCCGGTCAAAACTTTATGTGCTAATGCATGCGAGAAGAACGATATGTAGATCGCTTTCCGAAAGCAATACCGCACGAAAAGAAAATAGGTAACGATCTAGTCTTTACTAAGAATCCATAATAATTCTCAAAGTATTAAGACTTTCATCGATCAAAAGCAAAAAGAGAAGAAGAAGAAAATCATAAAAGATAATCAACTCACACTATCATTAGTATCATTCATCTAATATTATGGATTTGGTTATTTCAAACCTATCAACATCCTAGATCCAATGATATTAATGAAATGGAGGAAGAAGAATAAATGCAAAAGATAATCAACTCACACTATCATTAATATCATTCATATAATATTATGGATTAGGTCATTTCAAACCTATCAAAATCCTAGATCCAATGATATTAATGAAGTGGAGGAAGAAGGAAGCCAAAACAAGCATAAAAAAGGCAAAAAACCACATTCTGCCAGCAGGAAATCGATTTCATGCAGGGGGAAATCGATTTCCATAGTGCAGTTTTCAAAAAAAATAAGTTACGTTCAGCAGGAAATCGATTTCAGCCTTAAGGAAATCGATTTCATCAGTGTAAATTTCAGCAAAAACATCATTTAAAGGCATGAAACTTGATTTGAACAAATATACAAACACCTTATGATCACACATCAACTTGGGCACGAAATTTCCATCACAAAACCAGCAAATATCATCAATATAGCATCAAAGATGCATTGAACACACGCAATAAAGATCTACATCATGGATCTAGCAAATTACCACTTCTTGAACAAAAGTCTTGGAGTAGCTTCAAGAGCAAGCACAAAGTGTATAGATCCTTCAAATTTGGAGATGAACAACCAAAGAAAAGAGAGAAATGTAGGAGGTTTAGTTCAAAATTAGCAAGATTTAATGTGAATCTCACTAATCTTATGAAAATGAACTTTGGGTGAGGGTTTTGGAAAGGGTGAGAAATGAATTTGCAAGCAATTTTTTGGCTCTCCAATCTTGAGAAATGAATTTGCAAGAACTTTTTTGGCTATCAAAGCTTGAGAAATGAGAGAGTAGTGGCCTCTATTTATGGGATGAGAGCAAGAGTAGTGGCAATTTGGTCATTTGCTCTTGGTTAATTAACTTGTGTTTAATTGGTGATTAAAGTGGCATTTAAATGGTAAAAATGGTAAAATGAGGTTAAAATGGAATTAATGAAGGGAATTATTTTGGTGAGGTGGAAAATTGGTAAAAATGACAAAAATGGTCAAAGAAAATAGGTGCCAAAATCAAATCAAGCTTCCCTCTCTATTTTTTTTGAATTTCGCCTTAAGGAAATCGATTTCCCCCAGGAGTAAAATCGATTTCACTCTGTTCCAGAAGAGAATTTGGCGCAAAATACACTAGGGAAATCGATTTACCCAGGAGGGAAATCGATTTCATGTTGTCCAGAATGTGATTTTGTTGAAAATTGCTGTAGGGAAATCGACTTACCCAAGAGGGAAATCGATTTCATCAGTCCAAAATGTGGAAAATGCCTTGTTTATTGCATGTCTTGGCTTGGTACCTACAAAACAAAAGCCTACAAAGAAACAAAGCAATATTTTTGGTATTTGGGTTAGTATAATATGCATACAAGATAAACAATCATTGGTGCTTGATGGTCCCTCTTATTGATGAGGTGAGTGCAGCACCACAAACAAAACTTCCAAGTGAAGCTCTTGATAAATGATTGGGATATGAATGATATATGATCTAAGGGTCAAAAATTGGGGTCTGACAGATGCCCCTATTTAAGTTTCTTCGATCCGGAGGTACGATGATTGCAAATCTTCGTTTTGACGAGATTGAAGAGACTTAAATATATAAAACACACAATTTTTGATCCTAAGATGCAATGCAATGTTTAATGAATGCATATGATGATGATGAAACATAGCAACATTGGGGATGCAAAGGAAATCCACTGGGAACACAAAATGTCTTTGTGGGAAGAATTCCACTGGGGAAGATAAGAATCTGTTGGAGAGACGAAATTCTGCTGGGGAAAGGAACTTCACTGAGGAAAGCATTTCGCACCAGAGAGGTCAAAGTATCATCTTTCACTAGGGATGAGAAAAGGGGACATCCTCTTTCATTGGGGATGGGAAAATATTCATCCTCTTTCACTGGGGAATCAGAATACCTATCTTTTGTTAACAGAGAACACACCATCGTTCCACTGATGATATAAATAGAAATACATCGTCGTACCACTGACGATGAAGATAACAAAATACACCAACGCTCCACTGAAGGTGAACTACCAACGTCCCACTAGAGGTAGAAAGAGATGTATCGCCGTACCACTAACGATAACATATACCCACGTTCCACTGAAGGTATTGAAGAGAAATACATCGACGTACCACTGACGATGAAGATAACAAAATACACCAACGTTCCACTGATGGTGAACTACCGACGTCCCACTGGAGGTAGAAAGAGATGTATCGCCGTACCACTAACGATAACACATACCAACGTTCCACTGAAGGTATTGAAGAGAAATACATCGACGTACCACTGACGATGAAGATATAACAAAATACACCAACGTTCCACTGAAGGTGAACTACCAACGTTCCATTGGAGGTAGAAAGAGATGTATCGCCGTACCACTAACGATAACACATACCAACGTTCCACTGAAGGTATTGAAGAGAAATACATCGACGTACCACTGACGATGAAGATAACAAAATACACCAACGTTCCACTCAAGGTGAACTACCAACGTCCCACTGGAGGTAGAAAGAGATGTATCGCCGTACCACTAACGATAACACATTCCAACGTTCCACTGAAGGTATTGAAGAGAAATACATCGACGTACCACTGACGATGAAGATAACAAAATACACCAACGTTCCACTGAAGGTGAACTACCAACGTCCCACTGGAGGTAGAAAGAGATGTATCACCGTATCACTAACGATAACACATACCAACGTTCCACTGAAGGTATTGAAGAGAAATACATCGACGTACCACTGACGATGAAGATAACAAAATACACCAACGTTCCACTGAAGGTGAACTACCAACGTCCCACTGGAGGTAGAAAGAGATGCCCCTTCGTATCACTGATGGTGAAGAGCAATCAATAATACTTTTTCAAAGATTTGAGGATGCAAACACAAATGCATAATCTCAATATTCATCGTCCAGCAACCAAAATTCAATCCATGACCAAATGGAAAGAAGCTGCCCCAAAAAGACTGGACCAAGTGAGGGAAAAACTCACTAGTCTTCTGGTCGTAGACATCTGAACAGAATAACTGAAACATATTATCCACCTAGAAACAAATTCGGTGGGGATTTTCAAGGAAAATGAGCTTTTTCTGCTTAAGACACTCTAAATGAAAGAGCAATCTGATTGACAGTAAACTTTATGATATCAAATGTGAATGCATGACTGTTTTTTGATGCATGTTAATGATGCATATGCTGCCAAAACTTAGCACAAGGAGTAACTCAAGAGATAGAGTACAAAATAACAATCAAGCATGTCTCGAGCTGAATCACTAGAGCATAAACTGCTATAACAGTCTTTTGATGGCCTCAGAATAAATGCTACCCAACACTAAGGAAACATTGGAGCTGAGAGAACAAAAATAACTGAGTTCTTCATCATCTTCGAACCAGGCCAAAAGTACATTAAGTGGGATATATTCTTCCCCTTTTGCATATGAATATATCAACATATCCATTCCTTGTAATGCACTCATGAATCAAAGTAAAACTTCCTTTTATATATTTCAAAAAAGGATTTTGTTGAGATCAATTTTCTTTTTGTTTCAAAAATTACTACCAATAATAAATGACATTTTGAGAGATATGAAAGAAATAAGATTGCCAATAAAGGGTAAAGGCTCAAACTTTTTTAATAGAATGGTAGCTTGCAAAAGGCAAGACCCCATAGATGATTACAAAGTTTGGAAAGCGGTAATTTTGTGGAAAAGGTACATTGAAATGTAATGACCCCGTCCTCTCTCTCAACTTGGAATTCCTAAGCGAAGGCTTCCGTCGAAATGTGTTGAACTTCTTCATAATAAACAAATGACTGCTGATGATCATGTCTTGTCTGATGTAGTTACTTGCCATGAATCCCTAACTTTTGCCTGGACCGCCCTTTCGGGTTTTCAGTCCACCGGGTATTTTATTCTGTTTATGTCTCTAACTTTTGCCTGGACCGCCCTTTCGGGTTTTCAATCCACCGAGACGCTCTTTTTTGCCTAAGCCACCCTTTCGGGTTTTCAACTTAGCGAGTTGTTCTTTTATTATTTTTAGGCGAAGTATTTCTTGACTACATCAACATTCACGGGATGTGGGAGCTCTTCTCCATCCATAGTTGCAAGAATTAATGCACCTCCAGAGAAGGCTTTCTTAACAACATATGGTCCTTCGAAATTAGGAGTCCACTAGCCCCTTGAATCAGAGGTGAAAGACAAGATCCTTTTGAGCACGAGGTCGCCTTCTCTGAATACACGAGGTCGAACCTTCTTATCAAAAGCTTTCTTCATTCTTTTCTGGTACAACTGACCATGGCATAAAGCCGTCATTCTCTTTTCTTCTATCAAATTCAATTGATCAAACCTGCTCTGACACCACTCAGCCTCTGATAACTTGGTTTCCATTAGAACTCTCAACGATGGAATCTCAACCTCAATAGGGAGCACTGCTTCCATACCATAAATCAAAGAAAAGGGAGTTGCCCTTGTTGAAGTACGAACAAATGTGCGGTATCCATGCAAAGAAAATGGGAGCACCTCATGCCAGTCCTTATACGTAACAACCATCTTTTGCATAATCCTTTTAATATTCTTATTTGCTGCTTCAACAGCTCCATTCATCTTTGGCCTATAAGGCGAAGAGTTGTGATGTTCAATTTTGAAACTTTCACACAGTTCTCTCATCATACTGTTATTCAGATTCGAGCCATTATCAGTAATGATCTAGCTCGGTACACCATATCTGCAAATGATGTTGTTCTTGATAAATCTGACCACAACTTGCTTTGTCACATTAGCATATGAAGCAGCTTCTACCCACTTGGTAAAGTAATCGATTGCTACCAGGATGAATCGATGTCCGTTCGAAGCCTTGGGTTCAATCATGCCAATCATATCGATACCCCACATAGAGAAAGGCCATGGAGAAGAAATAACATTGAGAAGTGTCGGAGGCACATGAATCTTGTCGGCATACACTTGACACTTGTGACACTTCTTTACAAACTTGTAGCAATCAGATTCCATTGTCAGCCAATAGTAACTTGCTCTAAGCATCTTTTTAGCCATCGAATGTCCATTGGCATGAGTACCAAAAGAACCTTCATGTATTTCATGCATCAACATGTCTGCTTCGTGTCTATCCACGCATCTGAGCAAAACCATGTCATAATTCCTTTTATACAAAACATCAGCATTGATGAAGAAACTGCCAACCAATATCCTCAAAGTTTTCTTATCCTTATTTGATGCCCCAAATGGGTACTCTTGGTTCTAAAAAAAATGCTTAATATCGAAGTACCAAGGCTTCTCATTTGCTGATTCCTCAACTGCAAATACATGAGCAGGTCTATCAAGACGCCTGATTGTAATCCGAGGCTCCTCATTATGGAAGTTCACTTTGTACATGGAGGACAATGTGGCTAATGCATCAGCCATCTGATTCTCATCTCGAGGGATGTGGTGGAATTCAACTTTGTTAAAGAACGTCAACAGCCTTCTGGCGTAATCTTTGTAAGGGATCAAACCAGGATGACGAGTTTCCCATTCTCCTTTAATCTGATTAATCACAAGCGCAGAATCTCCATAAACATCAAGAATCTTAATTCTCAGATTAATGGCTTCTTCAAGTCCCATGATGCAAGCTTCATACTCAACAATATTGTTTGTACAGTCAAAAACATATCCTTGCAGTGAAAGGAACATGTGAACCTTGCGGAGTGATAATAATGGCACCAATACCATGGCCATGAACATTAGAAGCTCCATCAAAAATTAAACCCCATTTGGATCCTGGCTCCGGCCCTTCTTCTTCCAACGGTTCATCCCAATCTTGAGCTCTCAAATACAGTATATCTTCATCTAGGAAGTCCATTCTGATAGATTGATGATCATCAATTGGTTGGTGAGCGAGGTACTCTGCCACCACACTTCCTTTTACAACTTTCTGAGCTCGGTATTCAATATCATATTCTGATAACAACATTTGCCAGCGAGCGATCCTTCCAGTTAATGCAGGTTTTTCAAATATGTACTTAATTGGATCCATTTTAGAAATCAATAGGGTGGTGTGGTTCAACATATACTGTCTTAGTCGGCGAGCAGCACACACCAAAGCACAACAAGTTTTCTCAAGCAACGAGTATCTTGTTTCACACTCGGTAAACTTTTTGCTAAGGTAGTATATTGCATACTCTTTTCGACCAGACTCGTCATGCTGTCCCAACACACATCCCATTGAAATTTCAAGCACTGTGAGGTACATAATCAAAGGCCTTCCCTCAACTGGAGGAAACAAAATGGGAGGTTCAAGAAAATATTCTTTGATGTTGTCAAAAGCTTTCTGACAATCCTCATTCCACACACATCCCTGATTTTTCTTTAACAACTTGAAGATGGGCTCACAGGTAGCAGTCATATTGGAAATGAACCTGGAGATATAATTCAAACATCTGAGGAAACCTCTCACTTGTTTCTCAGTCTTTGGTGCTGGCATTTCCTGAATTGCTTTGACTCTATCAGGATCTACTTCAATTCCTCTCTGACTGACAATGAAACCCAATAATTTTCCAGAACGGACACCAAAAGTACATTTGTTTGGATTTAGGCGGAGGCGGTACTTTCTCAAACGCTGAAACAACTTTAAAAGATCCTCCATGTGCCCTTCCTCTGACTGGGACTTGGCAATCATGTCATCCACATAAACCTCAATTTCTTTGTGCATCATATCATGGAAAAGAGTGGTCATGGCCCTCTGATATGTCGCGCCAGCATTTTTCAACCCAAAAGGCATCACTTTGTAACAAAATGTCCCCCATGGCGTAATAAAGGTTGTCTTTTCCATGTCTTCAGGTGCCATTTTAATCTGATTATATCCTGAAAAACCATCCATGAAGGAGAAAACCTCAAACTTTGCCGTACTATCTACCAACATATCAATGTGAGGTAGAGGAAAATCATCTTTCGGACTGGCTTTGTTCAAATCTCTATATTCAACGCACATGCGAACTTTTTCATCTTTCTTCGGAACAGGCACAATATTAGCAATCCATTGAGGATACACAGAAGTGACAAGGAAACCTGCGTCAATCTACTTCAAGACCTCATTCTTAATCTTTTCCGCCATATCGGGATGACTCCTTCTTAGCTTTTGCTTGACAGGAGGACATTCAGGTTTCAACGGCAAACGATGTTCCACAATATCTGTGTCCAACCCAGGCATGTCTTGGTAGGACCATGCAAAAATGTCAACATACTCTTTAAGAAGCTCTACCATCCTCTTCTTAACATCTTGACCAAGCAGTGCCCCAATCTTGACTTCCTTCTTGTCTTCTTCAGAACCCAAGTTGATGACTTCTATCGGCTCTTTATATGGCTGAATGGTGTCTTCCTCGTGCTCAAGCAGTCGGGAAATCTCATCAGGAATACATTCATCACTCTCTTCTTCCGCCTCATACACAGGACACTCGAAGTTAGGAGAGGGTGCAGGGTCATTACTTTCAACGGTTTTATTGATTAATCTGCACAAGTGATTATTATTTCAGGAAAAAGGAAAGATGCAAGCATGTAATCGTGCAGATTATGGCAAATGAAAACATTTTTTAAGGTTTTTTGTGTTACCACTTTCCAGAAAAAGCAAAAAGATAAAAAGCATGTTGTCGCGGGGAAAAATCGTTGTCCTTTTTTTTGGGATGAGACACCTGATGCCTTCTTTGGGCTCGAGTGCTCAAAAAATGATTTTTCTTTTGTACGGACCAAACTTTTTATTGTTTCCAAAAGAGGAAAAGGAAAAAAGTTGCAATAACCTAAAAAGTGGGGGGAGAGATCTTTGGGTAAGAGGGTTGGTTATACGAAGGGAAGGTATTAGCACCCAACGTATCTATAGTACTCTATAGGTTTCTTTGTTTTATTTATTCCATTCTTGTTAGGGTGGAGGTTCTTGTGAAAAAAGGTGGGACCTAAGGTGTTTGTTTGATTATGCTCGCAAAGATCGTCGCGATCCTCTGCTTACATATCCCTTAGAGGGAATCAGAGCATCTGTAGCTCGGGTCTACGGGTGCTAAGGTTTGAATGGTTTTTTTTGTTTTGTTTTGCTCGCCAAGGATCGACCTTGTGCCTACGTATTCTCAAAGGGATGTTGAGAAAGTCAGAGCAATCGTAGTTCCCACTTATGCTAGTGGAAGCAAAGGAAAATAGACAAATGTCGTCTAAATGCTAGATGTATCTAATCTATATCATCACATACATCTGTTTGATTTTGTTTGAAAATCTTTTCATTATAAGCCCGGGGCCATGCCACTTAGGGTGCTTAGAATGATAAAGATGTTTTTGTTTAACCAGCCTTGTGGCAAAAGTTTCAATGAAGTCAGCCTTGTGACAAAAACTTTGATTAATCAGCCAGCCTTGTGGCAAAAGTTTCAATGAAGTCAGCCTTGTGACAAAAACTTTGATTAATCATCCAGTACGGTGGTAAAACAGTTTGATTGATTAGCCAGCCTTGTGGCAAAAAGAAAGTTGGATTGATTAGCCAGCCTTGTGGCAAAAAAGTTTGATTGATTGATTGATTGTTTGTGATGATATAAAAGAGATACTCCTAGCATAGAGATGAAAAATGTCTAATCTCCTAGGGTATTTGATTTGGATATTGGGGATGCTTATAAGAAGCCCGTGGGTCCTTGTACGAAGCCCAAGAGGAGGCTATCCGAGGGTCCTTGCATTGTAAGCCCAAGAGGAGGCTATGGTATAGTTGGTTTGAGCTCTTAGAGCGATTTCACCGGGAAACCATACTCTATGTCCTAACCTAAACTAGGGAGATTCTTTGCACGAAGCCCAATAGGAGGCTATGGGGAACCTAGTGTTGTACTAAGTTGAACAAGTATATATAACACAAACACACATATGAACAAGTACGAACAAATATGCACAAGTACATGAACAAATATGAACAGTTACATATATGACAAAGTGCGTGTATATAATGGAGTTTATGAAGGAAATATACCTGTAAGCATGATCCATTTGTATACACGGGGCTCGGGACTTACACTCGGGGAGAGGTCCACTTGAGTTTATTCAAAGCTATGTAAACAGGTTTTCACAAAAGGGCTTGGGACTTATACCTACATGGAGGCCCATGGTATATTTTTGGGAAGATTTAAAGAAAAACCTTCATTTTTGATTTGTTATTCAAAGTTAAAAATCAAATTGATTGAGATATGTACAAAAATGTGCGTGTACAATGAAATACCTAATTTCATGTACATGAATGGGTATGTACAAAAGGGCTTGGGACTTATACCTACGTGGAGGCCCGTGTTTTATTTACAAAACATGGTTGATTGTTTTTATTTACAGACGCGAGGTTTCGCTTTTGAAAAACTGTTTGAAGATTTGTTTGAAAAGTTTATTCTGTTTGAAGAAAAACTGTACAAAAAGAAAAGAAATGAAATGGGACTTACACTCTCTAATATTCGAGAGGCCCCTGTTTTATTTTCATAAAACAGGGTGGATGGTTTTGAAAAGAGATGTGAGATTTATTGTTTTTAAAAAACAGTTTGAAAAAGTATTGTTTTGAAAAAGTTTTCTGTACAAAGAAAAACTGTAAAAGGAAAAAAAAAGTGGGTCTTATACTCTCTAATATTCGAGAGGCCCCACTTCGTTTTGAAAATCATTTGATCAATTAAAAAAATTTAATCAAAAGTTTCAAAAAGAAATGGTTTATCGTTTTGAAAAGAATCGCGATCGCTCGTTTTAAAACGATTTGAATTTTGAAAGGAGTCAAATTAATCAAGATAAACAAAAAGATCGTCTTCAATTAACACTTAGATGATTAGGGTTTATTCAAAAAATATTTACAAGTGATTAACTTTGAAAATCAAATGAAAAACAATATTTTAAAGTATTAAAAAACACTTAAAACATGTCATTTTAAACCTATATAAAAATGTATTAAATAAATCTTTTTTGATGATTTTTTTTGGTATTCATAAAATATGTATATTAAACAAAGAGTATGCAAAAAATGAAGTGAAAATAATGAATTTTGATTGGTTAAATTAATTGGTGAAGTTGTGAAGAAAATGAAGAAAAATAGTGATAAAAAATTGGTTTTGTCTTCCAAAGGGCTTGAACCCACGCACCCTTGCTCACTAACCAAAACAACAACCAACTGAGCTGCGCGTGCAGCTTGTTTATGATACGCGTTCAATAAAATATATTTTAAATCAAGAATTTGAATTTCCCAAACCAAATCTGGCGCCAAGAACACAACCCTAACTGATTTTTGAATTTCTTCAAATCTGTGTTGTTTTGATCGATCAAAGGGTCTATCTCACTCGGTTTTGGACGAGGAACATGATGATGATCTCATAATTCATTTATTTTTGCTCTAAGGTGATCAATTTTGTGATGAACACTAAGAACCCTAGAGCTGAAATTCAATGTGAAATCGTGTATGATTGATGAATTATGAAATTGATTGAGGGCTAATGATCAGTGATAGTGCAGAAACAAGATGGCAAAGCAATATTTCATTTATGATGCATGATTCATAGAGTTTGAAGTTCAAGTGTTCTTACCTCAAAAACGACAAAACTGGAGATTGAAGTCTTCAGTAGAGGTGTTACAGAAGTTGTTGCTCAATCTGAACAACTTCAATGATGATTATAGAACATGTTTGGATGCTTGGAACCATCTGAATTCATCTGTGCTAAGCTGTGGTACCCGATCTGCATAACCTTGGAGTGTGAATCGAATTTGATGATTATGAGGTTACAGATCATATGTGAGTGCTTGGATAGCTCATATGTGATGTATGTGAGGTGTTGGAAGTGTTAGTTTGGACAGATATAGCTTGGTATGGATTTTGGCATGATAAGGCTCTCTTTATGCAAACATGGGGGTTGAAGAGTGATTATGAGATTTAGGTGTTTTTGGGGTGTGTGAGTGGATCAAACACATCATATATGACATTTAGAAGTTGTGGGAAGCATTACTTTGTTCAGAACTTGCAAGGTTTGGAGGTTGAGTTTTCTACCTCACTTTGAAACACATGACTTGTAATTCAAGAAAGAAGAGAGAAAACCTATAATTGTGAGGTTTTGGTGTGAATTGAAGAGTGATTTGCACCTCTATTTATAGGCCAAGGATTCTGAATGAAGAGCTCTTGCAAGTTGCTTCAAGAATGATGACTTGGCTTAAGAGATAAAATGGCATCTTTTGCATTAAATGCATATGGTTAAAAGTAACTAAACCATGGTTATTTTCCAAGCTTCTTATCTCTTTCCATTCTGATCTCAAACCAGAAAATATCTATCAATTATTGCATTGGTGTGTCATCACTTGGATCATTGGCCATATAGTATAGAAACTTAGTGAAAATGGCTTGAAATTTCAAGTGAAAAGTTCACTAATGTCAAAATTCAAAACCATAGCTATGCCCCATATTTTTTCATGCTCTTGGACATTTTGGAAAGCTCATGTTACACACTTCAAAACCCTAGTTTAAAGTTTCTTCAAGACCTTTAAGGAAATGGGTGAAAAAGATCCATGAACTTTGAAGAAAATGAAGTTTTTAGTGAAATTTTCAAAAAGTACCAACTTTGAAGCACCATATCTCTTAAATGGTTGATCTTATGGAAAAATTTTATATGTGTCAAAGTTGTTTATTGGATCAAAATCTACAACTTTCATGTTGGAAGTTTTTTTCAGTTTGTAGGTGAAATTTTGAGTTATTCCCTTCCAAAGTTTGGAAAAAACCATGAAAAACACTTAGAAAAATTTTCTAAGTATGAAAGTCAAACTTTTGACTTTTTGATTCTTGATTGATTTTCTTGATTTTTCTTGATCAAATGACTTCTCATATCATATATTGATGATTCAAAACTTCAAAAGTCATGGTTGACCAAAATTCCCCAAAAGTCAATGGTGATCTTGTACAGTTGACTTTTTCAGACGAATCGCGTTTCTGGAGATTTCAAATGAAACAGGCTATCCTCACCAAATGAATAGTATGAATGGACCATATTGAAGCATTAGAGGATATTGAGCCATGATTTGAGTTGTGGCACCATGTCCTGATTAAAAAGTCAGTTGCTCAGTGAATTAGGTCAAAAACCCTAATTGTTGACCTGATGAAATTGATGCCTGTGGATCTTGAATTGAGATACAATTTCCATTGTATATTGTCATAGGGATTATTTGAGGATGATTGAAACCTTTGATTGACTTCCTGGGGGTTTTTAGGGTTTCCCAAATGTGATCCCTGATTTTAGTCCCTGATAGTTCAAAAAACCCTGATCTGAGGATTTGTCTGATCAATCTTTGTGTAGGAGATGTTCTGAGCCAATGGATTAGGTCAAAATGATGCACTTGGGGTCTTGAGGTCATGTCCCAAGTCATTAGGTCAAATCCTGAGCAAAAGCCAAGAGTATGCTGTCTTCAGTCAAAACCCTAATTCAGTCGATTCAAAGCTGTTGAGTTTGTTGAAGTGAATCTCTGAGGACCAAATGTTGATTGTTGATGAAGATAGTTCTTTGGAGATGAAGGGAGAACAAAACCCTAATTGATTGTTACTTGTACTGATGAGTGATTTCTTGATTAAACCCTGCTAAGCACAAGTAGCAAACACAAGCTATGCAATTTGTTAGAGATGCAAATGATGCATATGCAAATGGTATGAGGTGGTATCTTAGGTCAAAAATTGGGGTATGACAGATGCCCCTATTTAAGTTTCTTCAACCTGAGATATGAAGATTGAAAATCTTTATTTTGATAGGGTGGAAGAGACTTAAATATCAGAAGACGCAAATTTTGGACCTAAGATACCAAAATTGCGAATGATGCAAGGATATCTTTACCGAGGGAATATCAAGAACTGACTCCACTGGGGAAAAGAGATCGGGAAGGAAGTCTCAATCCGTTTTAGGAAGAGAATCCGTTTTTCGGGAAAGCAAGTGTATGCTCCACCGGGGAATGATTGCTTTGTAAGAAAAGCTTACCTATCGACATTATCGACTATCAGCATGGGGATAGACTTGTTTAATAACGCGAAGGTGGAAGGTATGAAACTGCATTACCGACTATCAGCATGGTGATAGACTTGACAAGGTAAAAAGAGTTTCAAAGGTTTGGTTAATATTACCGAATATCAGCAGGGTGATAGACATGTTGAATAATTTAACCAGAACAAAAGGTTACCGACTACCAGCCTTGTGATAGTGGTTTTGAAGACATGATCAATTATCAGCCAAGTGATAAAATGATTCTGGAGACTTTGCTAGGGAAATTACTGATTATTCAGCCTTGTGAATAGTAATAAGACCCTGATCGTCAAATGATCTTCATGATTGATTTCCTTGAGAGGAAAAGAAAACTTTCGGAAGAGACATGAGCTGCTCAGAAGATGAGGCTATTGCTTATTGTCTGTTTTTCACGACTCTGTTTGAGGAATCGGAATTTGAATCTTTGGTAAAGACAAGGTTCTAACCAAAAATGAATTGGAAAGAAATAGTCAAACAAGACTTTGCACCCATGAGGAATGAACTCAACTGGGGATCTTCTCCTTTGTTTTGAAAGGAGAAACTAAAGCAACCTTCTTCCACGAGGAATGATCTCAGTGGGGAACTGGAAAAAGAAGATGTTCTTTTCTGCTTATGGGTGACAACCTACTTGGAGAGATGACACGCCCATACTTGTTTCTTTTCTTCTTTTTTTTTCTCTTCTTTTTTTCTTCTTTTTGAGGATAAATATATCCTAAACAAGTGATTTTAAAGCAAACATTGAAAAATGCAAGAATGCATAAATGATGCAAATATGTATGAATGATGAACGTCATGAATGTAGCATGCATGCTGACGAGACTGACAGACAAAAGAGTATATACTGGAGAGGGACCGACGTCGCAATACAACCAGATACTTGGCAAATGTTCTTCAACACGGTGTAGATAACACGGGTGATGAATGGTGTTGCGTGTTTTAAACTTCTCTGGGGAAGATAAGCATTTTTACTGGGATGGAAGAGCTTCTTCACTGGAGATGGAAAATCTTCGTCACTGGGGATAAAAGACCTTCTTTACTGGGGATAGAAGAGCTTCTTCACTGGGGATAGAAGAGCTTTTCCTATCATAATCTTTGATTCATCCTATGGAGATAGCTGTTGATGTTCCTTCGGTTGTTCACAACTCAAAGGAAAATTTCGCTTTTATTTTGAAAAAAGAAAAGTGAAGTAAATTCATTTAAAACTTTTTTTCCTTTTTTCCAAAAGTGAATAACACAATTAAAGCGTCATTTTGCAAGCTAAAAGAAATTAGAGATTGCAGACAAATGGGCACAAGGCTCAAATTTATTTAATAGGATGGTAATCAGCTAAAGGCGTGATTCCATAGAGTATTTACAAAAGTTGGAAATGGTAATTATGCGGAAAAGGCTACATTGAAAGCAATAACCACTATTCCCCCTAACAACTTTGAGTTCCAACTGTGCTTGTCGCTTCAGATTGGTGATGATTTGATTGAAGATCCTTTGATGAAAAGACTCCTCAGGTGACGAAGTACGGACTAATGCAGTTACTTTGTCATAAATCCCTAATTTTTGCCTAGATTGCCTTTTCAGGTTTTCAATCTACCAGGATGAATTTTTTCTTTATTGTCTCTAATTTTTGCCTGGACCGCCCTTTAGGGTTTTCAGTCCACCGAGACGCTCATTTTTTCCTAAGTCGCCCTTTGCGGGTTTTCAACTTACCGAGCTGTTCTTTTGTATTTTTTTTTTAGACAAAGTATTTCTTGACTGCATCAGCATTCACAGGATATGGGAGTTCATCACCATCCATGGTTGCAAGAGTCATGGCGCCGCCAGAAAATGTTCTTTTGACAACATACGGGCCTTCGTAATTAGGAGACCATTTGCCCCTAGAATCTGGTTGAAAAGACAAGATCTTTTTAAGCACGAGGTCGCCTTTTCGAAATTCACGAGGTCGAACCTTTTTGTTGAAGGCTTGTTTCATCCTTGCTTGGTATAACTGTCCATGGCATAGAGCAGTCATACGTTTTTCTTCGATTAAGTTCAACTGATCGTATCTGTTTTGACACCATTCAGCCTCTGATAACTTAGTCTCCATGAGGACTCTCATTGATGGGATTTCAACTTCTACGGGGAGCACAGCTTCCATGCCGTATACTAGAGAAAAGGGAGTTGCCCCTGTTGAAGTACGCACTGAAGTACGGTACCCATGTAAAGCAAATGGCAACATTTCATGCCAGTCTTTGTAAGTGACGACCATTTTATGGACGATCTTCTTAATGTTCTTGTTAGCAGCTTCAACGGCGCCGTTCATTTTTGGTCTGTAAGGAGAAGAGTTATGATGCTCAATCTTGAATTCCTCACACAATTCTTTCATCATTTTGTTGTTCAAGTTTGAACCATTGTCAGTAATGATCTTGCTGGGAATACCATATCGGCAAATGATGTTGTTCTTGATAAACCTTACAACCACTTGTCTTGTAACATTGGCGTAAGATGCTGCTTCGACCCATTTGGTGAAGTAATCAATTGCTACCAAGATGAAACGATGGCCGTTTGAAGCTTTTGGTTCGATCATTCCAATCATATCGATACCCCACATGGAGAAAGGCCACGGAGATGAGAGAACGTTGAGTAGAGTCGGCGGTACATGGATCTTATCTGCGTAGGAATTTTGTACCTGCCGATCGGGTTCTACAAAGGTTCCCAGAGTTTTCAATCTTCTATCGGATATTACCGGCACGCACAATTGCTCATGGGCGCCAATAATATGCCTAAAAAGACCTCGTCTGAGCGTAGTATCGCATGACAACAAGCTCAAATTGGTACTTGATCTTGTTTCTGCACTACATCCTAAAAAGGCTTAGATGGGTTAAAAAGGTTCTAGGCCATTCAGCTTCTACGGACACTCACTATTGAAAGTAATAGCGTTATCGCGATGGTTCGTAACAACCTCTACTACCTTCCATGAGGCCTCCACTGATTGGGGTTCCACCATATGACGCTCATGGTAAGGATTGCTCCTGACATGCGACTATTGGTCTTACCACCTCCTATCTCAAGTTACTCACCAAAGTTCGGGTTAGAACTTTATCTCATCACAGAGGAACCATCGAGCACCAAAAAGAAAAAAAAGAAAATAAAAAAACAAAACACACAATAATATATACAGGTAAAACACACAGATAAACAAAAATAGGCTTAACACACTTAAAACTGTATCCCCAGTGAAGTCGCCATTTTTCTGTTGCGGGGAAAATCTGATATCGAAGCCATGAGATTGACTCGAATCAATGTTTCGTTTGAAATCGCCACCGCGCTTTATTTTTTCAAAGGAAAAGGGAAAAGAACGAAAAACCCAAAGTTTGTTTTTAAAACAAGGAAGAGAACTCAGGTTCGGGTGTTGATTATACAAGGGGAAGGTTTGAAGCACCCCTCATATCTCTGGTACTCCACAGGAACCTTTTTGAAAATCTGTGTCGTGTGTGCTAAAAAACAGTTTGTTTTATTTTTAAAATAAGCTCGGCAAAGCATTAAGCTTTGTGCCTACATACCTCCTCGGTGCAATGGAGAAGTCAGAGCTAATGTAGTTCCGCTTAAAAGGGGAAAACGTTTTTTAAAACGAATAAACACTTTATCGTCGTCGGAGAGAAATACTCAGCCATTGATATTGAGCATGAGAACAAATGAGTTCTTTGCATCGCAAATGAAAGAAGGGCTCCAACTCGGATAAAATCAACGAGTATGCCACTAGCTCTCTCACGCGGAAAAGATCTCATTATATCAATCAATTTCAAAATCGTGGGGTATAACCACTCGTTTCGACAATTAATAGTGTCTAAACTTTTGAAGAAAAGAGGAAAAAGGCCACTAAGGGCGAAAGATATTTTTTAAGAAAAAGGTTTTGAAAAGGTTTGCAAACATAAGAATGTTTTGGAAAAAGAGAGAAGATTTTGAAAATTTAAGAATGGGAGGAGATGAAGAGGCTATCCTATTGCATAAAATAAAAGCTAAGGAAAGAAACGGTCTAACCGAAGAAGAAGCCAACACTTGACATTATGAGTCAAGGTAGAGTTCCCATCCTTTGGACTTATCAATACCAAACCAAAATATTACCACTTGGGGATCCAGGGAGACTTATTATCTTAGCACCACTTTGCATTAAGCACATTAAAATTCTAACGAAAATCGAGCAGAGTAACGGCTGTTTTCAGGTAAAATCCTTATCTCAATGCCTTGGAATTAACCATCAAGGACTTTCAAGGAAATACCTGCATACACAAACAGACAACAATCCAATGCCAGACAGACAGAATAACAACAGAGTAACAACAGAATAAGGGTCCAGAGGCACTAAGTCCATAAGTCCGAATCTCCAAAATGCTAGGGATAGTAACCAATAGTCCAAAAGAGAGCCTTAGGTGTTTTTTAGATTTTTGTTGTTTATTAGTGTTTTAGCATAAAAGTAAAGTATGATCCAAGTGGATAAAAAGAAAATAACGGAAACATAAACATAGCGTCCAAATGGACAAAGAAAAAATAGCGGAATATAAACGTCCAAATGGACAAAGAGAAAATGGCGGAATGTAAATATGATGAAATGATAAAGTAAAGCAATAAAGCAAATTATATAGAGCAATATAATAAATTGCGGAAATTAAAGTTAGTTGTTAGATGTTAAAGATAACCATCTTCAAACTTGTCAAATATGTTATTAAAGTTAGTAGGGAAGATTGATGGTGAGTGAAGGATGTTCTCGGATTTAAATTCAATGGAACTTTATCAGAAGCTTGATAAAATCATAGCGACTACACGATAAATTTCCATAAGTCTTAAATCAACCGCATACAATTCTCTTCCATATTTGATCTTTTTTTATTTGGGACACGAAATATTGCGCTATGTTAAGCAGATCGCCAAGTGATTTATGTAGAAATCACCCTACAATGAGGCCGTTCAAAACTTTATGTGCTAATGCATGCGAGAAGAACGATATGTAGATCGCTTTCCGAAAGCAATACCGCACGAAAAGAAAATAGGTAACGATCTAGTCTTTACTAAGAATCCATAAGAATTCTCAAAGTATTAAGACTTTCATCGATCAAAAGAAAAAAGAGAAGAAGAAGAAAATCATAAAAGATAATCAACTCACACTATCATTAGTATCATTCATCTAATATTATGGATTTGGTTATTTCAAACCTATCAACATTCTAGATCCAATGATATTAATGAAATGGAGGAAGAAGAATAAATGCAAAAGATAATCAACTCACACTATCATTAATATCATTCATCTAATATTATGGATTAGGTCATTTCAAACCTATCAACATCCTAGATCCAATGATATTAATGAAGTGGAGGAAAAAGGAAGCCAAAACAAGCATAAAAAAGGCAAAAAACCACATTCTGCCAGCAGGAAATCGATTTCATGCAGGGGGAAATCGATTTCCATAGTGCAGTTTTCAAAAAAAATAAGTTACGTTCAGCAGGAAATCGATTTCAGCCTTAAGGAAATCGATTTCATCAGTGTAAATTTCAGCAAAAACATCATCTAAAGGCATGAAACTTGATTTGAACAAATATACAAACACCTTATGATCACACATCAACTTGAGCACGAAATTTCCATCACAAAACCAGCAAATATCATCAATATAGCATCAAAGATGCATTGAACACAAGGAATAAAGATCTACATCATGGATCTAGCAAATTACCACTTCTTGAACAAAAGTCTTGGAGTAGCTTCAAGAGCAAGCACAAAGTGTATAGATCCTTCAAATTTGGAGATGAACAACCAAAGAAAAGAGAGAAATGTAGGAGGTTTAGTTCAAAATTAGCAAGATTCAATGTGAATCTCACTAATCTTATGAAAATGAACTTTGGGTGAGGGTTTTGGAAAGGGTGAGAAATGAATTTGCAAACAATTTTTTGGCTCTCCAAGCTTGAGAAATGAATTTGCAAGAACTTTTTTGGCTATCAAAGCTTGAGAAATGAGAGAGTAGTGGTCTCTATTTATAGGATGAGAGCAAGAGTAGTGGCAATTTGGTCATTTGCTCTTGGTTAATTAACTTGTGTTTAATTGGTGATTAAAGTGGCATTTAAATGGTAAAAATGGTAAAATGAGGTTAAAATGGAATTAATGAAGGGAATTATTTTGGTGAGGTGGAAAATTGGTAAAAATGACAAAAATGGTCAAAGAAAATAGGTGCCAAAATCAAATCAAGCTTCCCTCTCTATTTTTTTTGAATTTCGCCTTAAGGAAATCGATTTCCCCCAGGAGTGAAATCGATTTCACTCTGTTCCAGAAGAGAATTTGGCGCAAAATACACTAGGGAAATCGATTTACCCAGGAGGGAAATCGATTTCATGCTGTCCAGAATGTGATTTTGTTGAAAATTGCTGTAGGGAAATCGACTTACCCAAGAGGGAAATCGATTTCATCCGTCCAAAATGTGGAAAATGCCTTGTTTATTGCATGTCTTGGCTTGGTACCTACAAAACAAAAGCCTACAAAGAAACAAAGCAATATTTTTGGTATTTGGGTTAGTATAATATGCATACAAGATAAACAATCATTGGTGCTTGATGGTCCCTCTTATTGATGAGGTGAGTGCAGCACCACAAACAAAACTTCCAAGTGAAGCTCTTGATTAATGATTGAGATATGAATGATATATGCTCTTAGGGTCAAAAATTGGGGTATGACACATGTTATATTTTTATGGATCAAATATTGTACTTTGACTTGTGTATGTACTCAATATCAATTTTAACGTTTCATGCATAATATACTAGTCAGTTATGTATGGGGTGTTACATTTCTAGACATAATTAGGTAGATTAGATATTGCCTAACACTTCACTCATTAATAGTTAAACTTAATAAAACTTTAGAGATCAAAATCATTTAAATCCAAAAGAAAAAGAAACTCAATACGTTGACAATTATCGTCATTTAATTCCTAATACATTGTCGACTCTTAAAAGTTTAATGTTTGTGGCATGTTTGTGATTTTCTCTTGATTAAATATAAATTTGGTATTTTTATTTCGGTAATTATAAAATGAATTTAAAATGAATTAGAAAAGTTTTATATTATATATTATTTCTTCTTCTTGAAATGATTAATTAACCATACTAGGCAAATATTTTATATATAAAAAAAATTTAAATTCATCATTAGGTTGTGTTTGCAATTCAAAGATAGAATTATAGACTTAATTAGGCTTAATAGATATTGCCTAACAATTTATCTTCTATTAATTAAGTTTAGCCTAACTATTTTTGTACAGTGATTCGTAAAGAAAAAATATAAAGTTTCTTGAGAATTTTCTATAAATGCATTCCCTAACTCTTAATTACTCAACAACAACATAAAATAGTAAGTTTTACACATAATTTGTTAAGCATATAAACACTTTAGATTCTAAAATGATTTCAAAGGGAGTTTCAAACCTTACTATTCTAATCCTCTCCCTTAGCATTCTCTTTTTCGCCACCCTTAGTTCTAGTCATGAGGAGAAAGGTTCACCACCGCCTAATTGTCCTAATTTGACTATTTGTCTCGCTTTGCTTCCAGATTTGGTAACTGTTGCAGTTGGCCCAAAGTCCCCGCCTTGCTGCCCCCTCATTGCTGGTCTTGTAGATCTTGATGTTGTTTTATGCCTTTGCACAACAATCAGGGCTAATATTTTGAATATTAATATTGATATTAATATCCTCGTTAAAGCTATACTCAATTCTTGTGGACGTAGTACCCCCGTTGACCCTATATGTCCAGCATAATATATTATTGCCAAATACTATGGATGACTCCTATATTACTAATAATCAATAAAGTTCGTCCATATATCTATATATAAATATATCGATGTCCTCATTTACTTGTTATAATATGGATAAAATTGAAGTTTCTTCTAAGTCTTATAATTCCCTTCCTTGTTGTATGTTTGGATTAAATGTTCGCAAATAAAAGTATTTCTAAAGTTACTTACTTGATTATTAGTATATATTTATGTTCAGTTTTCCTTTCAGAAGAGGCAACATTTATTCTAGTGGTATATACTTTTTTATGTTTGAATGGTTTAGAATATAATTGATTTTGATTTAGAAAAATGATATATGTATGCCTTTAATAAAACAGACAACTCATACATTTAAAGGAACTTATGAATAGCATCTCGTGTCAAATATAAAGAACTTTTTCCCCTCAAATGAACAAATATCTAACTTGGTATAACTTTTTAGTACATAATTTGAATTGCATCCAACAGTTTCTTAGAATCATATTAATTATTCTAAAGATCATATATTGAATCGGCACACAGGTGGTTGAAGTACATTACCATGCATAATTTAGTTATGATCTTTAAAAGAAGAGTTTGCAAAGAAAATTTTCAAAAGAAACAAATAATTAATATTATTTGCATGCTGATGTATTCGGATCTTAAGGTGGTGGTAGATGTGAATAGCTTATAAAAATCATCACAATGAAACATGCTAGATACTAATCTAGTATGTTTGGAAATAACGAAAAATTTCATTTAGTAATATAGTAAAATTCATTGTTTCAACCAACACTGTAATACCCCGTATTAAATTAAATGCTCTAATGTTATTAGCTGACACTGAGGTTTTATTAATTGGTGTATTAGAGATACTTTTGGACATATGAGTTAGTAGTGCTAACTTAAGATATTTTCTTATATCCTTCAATTTGCCTTCTCCTTCATTATTCTTCATCAAAAGAGAAAGATAGAGAGAAGAAGTAGAGAGAAGGAAGAGCAAAGGAGAAAGAGGAGAAAAGCTTGGATCTTCACCATTCTCCGCCGAATCGACTCATCTTCGACATCAACGACTCCTAATCGAGGTGGGTTCTAGTTAGAAACTTATAACTTTCGATTTATGGATGAAAATCATAGTTTTGGAATTGGGGGTTTTCTATAGAAAACCTAGGTTTGTGAATTTAATCTTGGATATTCATGGATAGGAGTGGTAAGCTATAAGGATATTATAGTTATGTTGTTTCTATGCATTAGTGTGATCTGGAACAGGTTCAGATGTGAAAATGGTTGGATTAAACCATGGGAAAGGTAAGAAAAACAGATCTGGAACTTCTGTTTTCGCGCGCTTCGCGGCGCGAACGGTAGGTGGCGGCGCGAACCATGCAGAAAGATTATGGGGTTTGGTTCTGTTAGCAGTACGCGGCGCGTACAAGGCTTCGCGGCGCGAACACTGCGAGTTTTCTGTGAAGTTTGCCACTGCCTGAGGTTGGCGGCGCGAACAACAGTTAGCGGCGCGAACTGAAGCCTTTTCTTAGCAAATTTTAGTTGGATGAGATAAAAACTGTTTCGATCGTAACTTTTGAACCATAACTCTGTTTTAATCACCGTTCGAAGTGATAGGAAGCTAGAAGCATGTACTTGATAGTAGTGTAGGTTTTGGGAACAAAGGGAGAATTATTTAATCGAGAGTCGGGAATTGCTTGATTTCTTGGGTTGGTTTTCGTTCGAATTCTTGAGAACATTATGCTTTTGGTATGATGCTTGTGTACTCTATAATTGTTATTGAGTTCTATTGCAGGTGGATTAGTATACCTTGTTATATATGTTTATATCAAGAGGGTTGAATAACTTCATTGTTATGTGAATAAAGGATAAGTGAGGAAAACTAGGATTGTTAGGTTATGTAGCTTAACAAGGAAACCTAGGATGAGACATTATATGGAACATACGTGTTTTGAATCTTATGAGGAAAGGCTAACAGGCCTAGTGATTTGCGTGAGCGGTCACCAAAGTATGAAAGGCTAACAGGCCTAGTGGTTTGCGGAAGCGATCACCATTGTTGATGTATTAATCGGAACCGTAGTATTATCTTTATTTCTTTATTTTTCCTTTGAATGCTAACAGGCATTCACCGTGCGGAAGGGCACATAATCTTGGCAGGTTTGATTCCCGCTTTTGTGTACGAATGGAACCTACGGGTAGAGACTTGTGATGGTGTACGGGCCATGTGAAGTGACGATTCATGGGGAAAGGCTCATGAGTCCGAATCCATTTCGTATGTCAAGATTTTTCCAAAGGATTCATGACTCGTGCCACCTCCTAGACGTAGAAGGGGACGGGAATATGGGGATGCCTTGGTATTGGTTTCCGATTAATAATCTTGTGTTGAGTTGTTGAACTCTAAGTATGATTCCATATAATGTTAGTGTGAGAACTCAAGGTCTAGTACCTTATGACTTGAGATTTATAGGCTAGAACCTTGTAAAGCCGAGAGGATTCATAGGATAGGGAACCCACTGGGATTTTATATCTCACCCCATTATATATTGATTTCAGGTACTACAGGTTCCGCGAAGGGTAAGGTGAAAGCAATTGATCCCTTATTCCTTATGTTCTTTGGTATGGCGAAGCTTCCGTTGTGGATTTCATTTGTGATCATTGTTGATCTAGTTCTTAGTATTTTATTTTGAACATCTTATATGTATTATGCCATTGTGTAGAAAGTTTGCATTAGGGCATTAATATGTATAATGTGTTGACTAGGAACTTATTGGTATTTCAGTACCAAATACTTGGATTCATGTATATTTATATGATTTGATGCATGTAATTATATATGGGTGTTACAGTTGGTATCAGAGCAGGTCGTATCCTCGACCTAGCCATGAGATATGATAAGTATTTCTTCTGTCCAAGATGTGTTGTGTTCCCATGATTTTTGTTGTGTTATGACTATGGTATTGAGCCTGATCAACTCAATCCCATTTTCATGACCTCCAGGAACATGGTGGACGGACGCAGGACTCGTGGTTGACCCCCACACTCAACCCCCACAAGTGAATCAACCGTATGGCGGTGAGAATATTCCGTGGCCCCAGTAGATGCAACAGCAGCAGAATCAGTTCATGCTGCAGATGATGCAAAAGATGAATGGCGGTCATAATGTTCCAGTGGTTGTGCCCGAATCTGTAGGTGGGACTTATAGGACTTCATTCGCATGAATCCTCCGGAATTCCATGGCGGATTAGATCCTATTAAGGAACACGAGTGGGTGGCTGATGTGGTAGGGATCTTTGAGATCGTGCATTGTAGTGAAGTGGACAAGGTGGTGTTGCTTCTCATTCGCTAAAAGGTCCAGCTATGAGATGGTGGAAGAGTGCTTCTACGTTGATGACTATTCAAGAAGTACCTAAGGAGTGGGTTAATTTCAAGACCACTTTTATGGAGAAATATTTTCCTAGTTCCCTGAGGACTAAAAGGGAATTGGAATTCCAATAGTTAAGGCAGGAGAATATGTCGTTAGCTACTTGTGCAGAGAAGTTTGGAATTCTGGCTGCTTATTCCCGGCAGGCCGGGTATGCTCCTGATGAGAGTTAGAAGGTAGACCAGTTTCTGTTTAGTTTAAGGGCTGATATTTCGCATAGTGTGTCCTAGAGGGAGTTCACTACCTATACGGGGTTGTTGTGATGATGTTATGTGGCTGGGACAGGTTTGAAGAAAGTTCAAGCTGAGGAAAATTTGAAGAAGAATCAGAATGAGAAAGGAAGGCCAAGCTAACAGTTTCGGCCTAGGTCACAAGTTTTCTAAGGGAAACAAATGTAAGGTTCTCGGTTTAGTGCACCTCCGGTGTGTCGTGGTTGTGGTAAGAATCACCTTGGAAGGCGTAACCTTAAAAAGGGTGAAATGTTTTTATTATTGACAAGGAAGGCATGTGGTGAGGAATGGACCTCAGAATAAGAATCAAACGCAAGGAAGAGGTACTGGTCGAATGTATGCCTTGGATGAGATGGTCAAGACACCGTTGGTGTATGAGAATTGTGTGTTATCTGTGGGTGGTAGGAAACTTCTAGATTGACCTTAATTGTTTACCACTTAAGAAAGTAGATGTTGTCTTGGAATGGATAGGTCTTCTGCTATTTTAGTATTCATTGGGTGTGAAGAGAAGTTGATCATTATTCCATCTGAAGAAGTTACTCCGAAAGATGTTTTAATTACTATACAGGAAGGTACGGTAGGCATGATTAAATTCTTGTTTGAGAAAGAGGAGTCTGTTCTATTGGTTCTTACTAAGGAGACGGGTGACAAGTTAGAGGTTTCACAAATTGCTGTTTTTAGAGTTTTTCCTGGTGTCCCTCCGGAAAGGGAAGTGGAATTCTCTATTGATCTGATACCGGGAACGGCTCCTATATTCGTTTCTTTGTATCGGATGGCACCGCTTGGATTGAGAGAATTGGAGGAGCTGATGGATAAACACTTCGTGCGACCTAGTGTCTCACCGTGGGGAGCTCCGGTGTTGTTAGTAAAGTAGAAGGACGGTGGGATGAGGTTATGTATTGATTACCGTCAGTTGAATAAGGCCACTATCAAGAACAAATACCCTTTGCCTAGGATAAACGACTTGTTAGATCAATTGAAAGGAGCCTGTGTGTTCTCGAAGATTGATTTGCAGTCAGGTTATCACCGAATCCGTGTGAAAAGCTCAGATGTGCCAAAGACTGCATTTAGAACCCGTTATGGTCATTACGAATTCTTAGTGATGCCTTTCGGTGTTGCGAATGCTCCAGCTGTTTCCATAGATTATATGAATCGGATATTCCAGCCTTACTTAGATCAATTTGTGGTAGTCTTTATTGATGACATTCTTATTTATTCTCGTACTCCACAAGAGCACGAAGAACACCTGAGGATTGTTCTGTCGGTACTGCAAGAAAATCAATTGTTTGCTAAGTTAAGTAAGTGTGAGTTTTGGATGACAGAGGTAAGATTTCTTGGTCATGTTATATCTCAAGGAGGTGTGGCAGTGGACCCGACAAAAACCGAAGCGGTAATTATTTGGGAGAGATCGAATGATGCCTCAGAAGTCCGAAGTTTCTTGGGTGTAGCCAGCTACTACAGAAGGGTTATAAAAGGGGTTTTCTCAATTGGCTCTACCGATGAGTAGACTACCAGAAAGGAGTGTCCCTATGATTGGGATTCAGGGTGTGAACAAAGCTTCATGAGTTTGAAGAAAAGATTTGCGACTGCTCCTGTTTGATCGTTCCTGATCCAAATTAGTCCTATGAAGTATTTTGCGATGCTTCCAAGAAAGGGTTAGGAGGTGTATTGATGCAGGAGGGCCAGGTGGTAGCATACACATCTCGGCAGTTAAAGTTCCGCGAGGAGAATTATCCAACTCATGATTTAGATTTGGCTGCGGTTGTTTTTACCCTGAAGGTGTGGCGTCATTACTTGTATGGAGTTCACTTTGAAATGTTCAGTGACCACAAGAGTTTAAAGTACCTATTCGATCAGAAGGAGTTGAATATGCGTCAGAGGCGGTGGATGGAATACTTAAAGGATTATGATTTTGACTTGAAGTATCATCCAGGCAAAGCAAATAAAGTGGCGGATGCTTTGAGTCGGAAGGTGTTAAAGAGGGCCGAATTAATGATGTCAGAATATGCACTATTGGAGAAATTTCGAGATCTCAACCTTCAATTTGTTTGGACCCAAAAAGGAGTGTTGAGGGGAAACTTGAATGTTAATTCTACTTTGAGAAACGACATCCAACAAGCACAAGCGTCTGATACTAAGTTACAAGAGGTGTTGGTTCAACCAGGTTTTACTCGAGCTACAGATGGGGTGATTATGTTTAATCAGAGGATTTGTGTTCTGGACGATGCGCTATTGAAAGGAAGGATTTTGGATGAAGCTCACAAGGGTGCTTTCACTATACATCCGGGTTCTTCAAAAATGTATCAAGATTTGAAAAGAGATTATTGGTGGTCCGGAATGAAAAGAGATGTCGCGGTGTACGTATCGGAGTGTGCCGTATGCCAACAAGTAAAGATAGAACATCAAAGAACATGTGGATTGTTACGACCACTAGAGATTCCAATATGGAAGTGGGATAGTATTTCAATGGTTTGCAGTTAGTTTACCTCGTACTCAAGGTGGATATGATTCTATTTGGGTGATTGTAGATCGGTTGACGAAATCTGCACATTTCTTAACCGTGAAGACTACTTACAAGACAAGTCATCTTGCACGGTTATTTATTGCAGAAATGGTGAAGTTACATGGTGTACCCTCTGGTATAGTGTCGGATAGAGGTCCAAAGTTACATCGAGTTGGAGAGCTTTTCAACAAGCCACGGGATCTGATTGGTGTTGAGCACGTCGAATCACCCTCAAGCAGACAGTCAAACGGAATAAGCGATATAAACCTTAGGGGATATGTTAGAGCGTGTGTGCTTGAAAATAGAGGAAATTGGAAAGAGCTTTTGCCATTTGTTGATTTGCGTATAATAATAGTTATCACGCGAGTATCGGTATGGCACCTTATGAGCCATTGTATGGGAGAAAATGCAGAACACCGTTGTGTTTATCAGGAGTTGGTAATGGTAGAGTTTTGGGACCGAAATTATTCAAGAGACCACGGACAAGATTAGAATGATTCGTGATAAGGTTAAACGAGCTCAAGATCGTCAGAAGAGTTAGGCGGGTAACCGTAATAGGGCTTTGGAGTTTACAGAAGGTGACCATGTATTCTGGAAGGTTACTCCGAGTTTGAGATTGAAGGGACCGTTTAAGTCGAGAAAGTTAAGTCTCAGATACGTGGGACCGTATGAGATTCTAGAGAGGATTGGTGAAGTAGCTTATCGTTTAGCTTTACCACCTTCTCTATCGGAAATGCATGATGTTTTTCACGTGTCTCAACTTCGGAAGTTTATTCCCGATCCCTTTCAGCCAGTGTTAACAGATGCAGTTGAGTTAGAATCAGATTTGACTTTTGAACCTTTACCGAGTCGTGTCGTGGGAAGAGAGACTAAAGTGTTACGAAATAAGGGAAATTCCTCTTGTTAAGGTTCAGTGGGAAGCAACGCATCCGGGTGATGCTATGTGGGAGCTTGAATCGGAAATGCGGGATGCTTACCCTCATCTATTCAGGTAATTCTTAAATTCGAGGACGAATTTCTATTTAAGGGGGGGAGGATGTAATACCCCGTATTAAATTAAATGCTCTAATGTTATTAGCTGACACTGAGGTTTTATTAATTGGTGTATTAGAGATACTTTTGGACATATGAGTTAGTAGTGCTAACTTAAGATATTTTCTTATATCCTTCAATTTGCCTTCTCCTTCATTATTCTTCATCAAAAGAGAAAGATAGAGAGAAGAAGTAGAGAGAAGGAAGAGCAAAGGAGAAAGAGGAGAAAAGCTTGGATCTTCACCATTCTCCGCCGAATCGACTCATCTTCGACATCAACGACTCCTAATCGAGGTGGGTTCTAGTTAGAAACTTATAACTTTCGATTTATGGATGAAAATCATAGTTTTGGAATTGGGGGTTTTCTATAGAAAACCTAGGTTTGTGAATTTAATCTTGGATATTCATGGATAGGAGTGGTAAGCTATAAGGATATTATAGTTATGTTGTTTCTATGCATTAGTGTGATCTGGAACAGGTTCAGATGTGAAAATGGTTGGATTAAACCATGGGAAAGGTAAGAAAAACAGATCTGGAACTTCTGTTTTCGCGCGCTTCGCGGCGCGAACGGTAGGTGGCGGCGCGAACCATGCAGAAAGATTATGGGGTTTGGTTCTGTTAGCAGTACGCGGCGCGTACAAGGCTTCGCGGCGCGAACACTGCGAGTTTTCTGTGAAGTTTGCCACTGCCTGAGGTTGGCGGCGCGAACAACAGTTAGCGGCGCGAACTGAAGCCTTTTCTTAGCAAATTTTAGTTGGATGAGATAAAAACTGTTTCGATCGTAACTTTTGAACCATAACTCTGTTTTAATCACCGTTCGAAGTGATAGGAAGCTAGAAGCATGTACTTGCTAGTAGTGTAGGTTTTGGGAACAAAGGGAGAATTATTTAATCGAGAGTCGGGAATTGCTTGATTTCTTGGGTTGGTTTTCGTTCGAATTCTTGAGAACGTTATGCTTTTGGTATGATGCTTGTGTACTCTATAATTGTTATTGAGTTCTATTGCAGGTGGATTAGTATACCTTGTTATATATGTTTATATCAAGAGGGTTGAATAACTTCATTGTTATGTGAATAAAGGATAAGTGAGGAAAACTAGGATTGTTAGGTTATGTAGCTTAACAAGGAAACCTAGGATGAGACATTATATGGAACATACGTGTTTTGAATCTTATGAGGAAAGGCTAACAGGCCTAGTGATTTGCGTGAGCGGTCACCAAAGTATGAAAGGCTAACAGGCCTAGTGGTTTGCGGAAGCGATCACCATTGTTGATGTATTAATCGGAACCGTAGTATTATCTTTATTTCTTTATTTTTCCTTTGAATGCTAACAGGCATTCACCGTGCGGAAGGGCACATAATCTTGGCAGGTTTGATTCCCGCTTTTGTGTACGAATGGAACCTACGGGTAGAGACTTGTGATGGTGTACGGGCCATGTGAAGTGACGATTCATGGGGAAAGGCTCATGAGTCCGAATCCATTTCGTATGTCAAGATTTTTCCAAAGGATTCATGACTCGTGCCACCTCCTAGACGTAGAAGGGGACGGGAATATGGGGATGCCTTGGTATTGGTTTCCGATTAATAATCTTGTGTTGAGTTGTTGAACTCTAAGTATGATTCCATATAATGTTAGTGTGAGAACTCAAGGTCTAGTACCTTATGACTTGAGATTTATAGGCTAGAACCTTGTAAAGCCGAGAGGATTCATAGGATAGGGAACCCACTGGGATTTTATATCTCACCCCATTATATATTGATTTCAGGTACTACAGGTTCCGCGAAGGGTAAGGTGAAAGCAATTGATCCCTTATTCCTTATGTTCTTTGGTATGGCGAAGCTTCCGTTGTGGATTTCATTTGTGATCATTGTTGATCTAGTTCTTAGTATTTTATTTTGAACATCTTATATGTATTATGCCATTGTGTAGAAAGTTTGCATTAGGGCATTAATATGTATAATGTGTTGACTAGGAACTTATTGGTATTTCAGTACCAAATACTTGGATTCATGTATATTTATATGATTTGATGCATGTAATTATATATGGGTGTTACAAACACACATAATTGCTATCCTAAAGTAAAGTGAACTACTTAATCGAATGAAAAAGGAAATGTTATGAGAAGCTAAAAGGAATATATGAAATGACAAGTAGAAGTTTCTAAAAAATTAGTCCTATATTAAGCAGGGGTTTTATGTTTTTCAAAAAGCGAATTTAAGTGGAAACAAACCGAAATTATTATCTTGTCTTGAAGGACTTAGGACGAGGGCGTCTATGATATGGTTTCTTAATTAAAGTGAGGATTAAAAGTGACTATGTCATAAGGAGGAGCTACAACGATGCTAAGTATAGAGACTGTGGCAAGAGAATGGATGATGGTTTTCCGAGAAAGAAAGTTTGTAACGAAATTTGTGATTTGATATAATAAATTAAATTACGAGTTTGCAAAATCTTGGATTGGGAACTTTCTACCTTGATAACGAAATAAGAGGTATAAAACACTATAAAAAATAAGAAAAATGTGAATAATTTTACAAATATGAATATGGTGTCGCCGAAAACCATTCTTACGTTTCATATATGTTTCTTAATAATTTTGTAGAACAATAAGTTGTAACAAGCAACTTAGGCACGACGGAGTGAATATTGTCGAAGAAGATAAATATTCCAATGAGAGAGAGAGAGAGATAGCAAAAAGGAATTGCCAAATAGAAGAGGGATATATGTGTTTTGGAAGAGAATTAAGCGAAAAAAGAAACTTTATTTTTGGGTCGAGAAGGTTCCAATATTTCATATTGATTGATATGTAAGTTAATACACCTTTCAAGTACATTAGGAAATCTAGTTATTAAAGATGTTTAGTTATTGACACAAATTAAATATGAATTTCAATTTTTTAAATTTATTTACATTCTTTATGTCGGTGAATCACCTATCTTTTTCAAGAAAGTTTTTATTTATTTCAAATTTACAACAACATTTTATAAGTAAGATTGCGTACAACGAAGTAGAAAAGCCATGCTAAAACAACTTCCCTTACAACCTTTTCCTAAATTATTTTTCAAATTCCCTTATAAAAAACATTCTAATATATTTTTATGAAAAAATAAATATATAAACTATTGGAAATTCAGGAAATTCAAACTAATAATTTTAAATCTTAATTTGGATGAATGTAATTTGCATGACCATTAATATTTTATTATATTAAATATAAAAAATGCAAACTTCCTTTTAGTATTATACTAAAATATTGAATGTAAACAATAACTAATTTCTTTTATCTATTATTTAATCAACGAACCAAATTACTTAAAAATGCACTAAACTAGAAATATTATTAATTCATCCTTATCTTTTGCATACAAGATTAAAATAAATATTTCTAGACATAATTAGGTAGATTAGATATTGCCTAACCCTTCACTCATTAATAGTTAAACTTAATAAACCTTTAGAGATCAAAATCATTTAAATCCAAAAGAAAAAAAAAACTCAATACGTTGACAATTATCGTCATTTAATTCCTAATACATTGTGGACTCTTAAAAGTTTAATGTTTGTGGCATGTTTGTGATTTTCTCTTGATTAAATACAAATTTGGTATTTTTATTTCGGTAATTGTAAAATGAATTTAAAATGAATTAGAAAAGTTTTATATTATATATTAATTCTCCTTCTTGAAATGATGAATTAACCATACTAGGCAAATATTTTATATATAAAAAAAATTTAAATTCATCATTAGGTTGTGTTTGCAATTCAAAGATAGAATTATAGACTTAATTAGGATTAATAGATATTGCCTAACAATTTATCTTCTATTAATTAAGTTTAGCCTAACTATTTTTATACAGTGATTCGTAAAGAAAAAATATAGTTTCTTGAAAATTTTCTATAAATGCATTCCCTAACTCTTCATTCCTCAACAACAACATAAAATAGTAAGTTTTACACATAATTTGTTAAGCAAATAAACACTTTAGATTCTAAAATGAATTCAAAGGGAGTTTCAAACCTTACTGTTCTAATCCTCTCCCTTAGCATTCTCTTTTTCGCCACCCTTAGTTCTAGTCATGAGGAGAAAGGTTCACCGCCGACTAATTGTCCTAATTTGACTGTTTGTCTCGCTTTGCTTCCAGATTTGGTAACTGTTGCAGTTGGCCCTAAGTCCCCGCCTTGCTGCCCCCTCATTGCTGGTCTTGTAGATCTTGATGTTGTTTTATGCCTTTGCACAACAATCAGGGCTAATATTTTGAATATTAATATTGATATTAATATCCTCGTTAAAGCTATACTCAATTCTTGTGGACGTAGTACCCCCGTTGACCCTATATGTCCAGCATAATATATTATTGCCAAATACTATGGATGACTCCTATATTACTAATAATCAATAAAGTTCGTCCATATATCTATATATAAATATATCGATGTCCTCATTTACTTGTTATAATATTGATAAAATTGAAGTTTCTTCTAAGTCTTATAATTCCCTTCCTTGTTGTATGTTTGGATTAAATGTTCGCAAATAAAAGTATTTCTAAAGTTACTTACTTGATTAATGGTATATATTTTTGTTCAGTTTTCCTTTCAGAAGAGGCAACATTTATTCTAGTGGTATATAATTTTTAATGTTTGAATGGTTTAGAATATAATTGATTTTGATTTAGAAAAGTGATATATGTATGCCTTTAATAAAAAAGACAACTCATACATTTAAAGGAACTTATGAATAGCATCTCGTGTCAAATATAAAGAACTCTTTCCCCTCAAATGACCAAATATCTAACTTGGTATAAATTTTTAGTACATAATTTGAATTGCATCCAACAGTTTCTTAGAATCATATTAACTATTCTAAAGATCATATATTGAATCGGCACACAGGTGGTTGAAGTACATTACCATGCATAATTTAGTTATGATCTTAAAAAGAAGACTTTGCAAAGAAAATTTTCAAAAGAAACAAATAATTAATATTCTTTGCATGCTGATGTATTCGGATCTTAAGGTGGTGGTAGATGTGGATAGCTTTTAAAAATCATCACAATGAAACATGCTAGCTACTAATCTAGTATGTTTGTAAATAACAAAAATTTTCATTTAGTAATATAGTAAAATTCATTGTTTCAACCAACACACATAATTGCTATACTAAAGTAAAGTGAACTACTTAATCGAATGAAAAAGGAAATGTTATGAGAAGCGAAAAGGAATATATGAAATGACAAGTAGAAGTTTCTAAAAAATTAGTCCTATATTAAGCAGGGGTTTTATGTTTTTCAAAAAGGGAATTTCAGTGGAAACAAACCGAAATTATTATCTTGTCTTGAAGGACTTAGGACGAGGACGTCTATGATATGGTTTCTTAATTAAAGTGAGGATTAAAAGTGACTATGTCATAAAGAGGAGCTACAACGTTGCTAAGTATAGAGACTGTGGCAAGAGAATGGATGATGGTTTTCCGAGAAAGACATTTTGTAACGAAATTTGTGATTTGATATAATAAATTAAATTACGAGTTTGCAAAATCTTGGATTGGGAACTTTCTACCTTGATGACGAAATAGGAGGTATAAAACACTATAAAAAACTAAGAAGTATGTGAACAATTATACAAATATGAATATAATCACTACGCCAAATTTAATTTTTAACAGCACCCCTACTAAAGCGCTTCTAGTAAAAAGCGCTCTTATAGGTTGCACTAAAAACAAAATAAAAAAACACGCTAAAAAAGCGCTCTTAAAGGGGGGGGGTATGAGAGCGCTTCTGAAAAGCGCTGTGGTAGGGGGGGTGTATGAGAGCGCTTTTGAAAAGCGCTTTGGTAAGGGGGGGTATGAGAGCGCTTTTGAAAAGCGCTTTGGTAAGGGGGGGGGGGGGTATGAGAGCGCTTTTCAAAGCGCTGCTATAGGGGGGTTTAATGAGAGCGCTTTCTGCTAAAAAGCGCTGGTATAGACCAGGCTATGAGAGCGCTTTTCAGAAGCGCTTTAGTAGCCTTTATTAGTAAAAATTAAAAACAAAAACACGCTTTCACTTTCTCACTTTCTCTCTTTCGTTTTCTTTTTATTACTGTTTCTCACTTTCTCTGCAACCGAAAAACCCTCCGTCGTCGCCAGCCACAGCCACCACCGTTCGTCCCTCCGTCGCCAGCCACCACCGTTCGTCCCTCCGTCGCCAGCCACCACGTTCGTCCCTCCGTCGCCAGCCACCACCGTCGTTCTCTCCTCCGTCTGACTGTGCAAGGTAATATGATTTATGGGTTTAGTTTTAAGGGTTTCAACTAAGGGTTGCACTGCAATTTGAGAATGAAGCATATTACATGTTTGATTAAATGTCTTTAGAGTGTTTAATTTTCATTGAATATTTTCTTACTTTTATGATATTTTCTTACTTGAGATGGTGATTTGGTGAGACAATTTTTATAATCTTGTTTTATTGTCTCCTTGTATCTGCAGAATCTGAATCTCTAAAAGAAAATTGCTTAACCTTGTTCCCAATATATCACCACTCTTCTTTCTCCTTAGTTCAGGTTTGTGCTCTTAACTATACTTAAGTATACTTAAGTTAGGTTGTTATGCTTCAGGTTTTGTTGACTTATTGGAACAATGTTTCGTGAGGTTTTATATAAAAGTATAAGTTTTGAAGTTCTACTGTTATTTTGATTACATGAAAACTTTGGCATACTATTTCGTGAAGTATATTTATATATTTACTTATTTGTGGGATTGAGAATGAAAATGCTATCTTTATTCTAAAACATGATCGTTGTGCACTATGAGCATGTTTGAATGTAATACAAACATTTCAACTCTTCCTCTTGCTATTTTGTAAATTGAAAAAGGTGTCTTAGTTTGGTTTTGGATTTAATGTATGAGTTCATATTGATGTCTCTACTTTATTGCAACTTGGTTTATGGAATTCTACAAGTTTTGAAATGGATTGAACTATATTAAAACATGCTCATATATTAAATTGACTTTAAGAGATAAGAAGGAAATATCTATATTTATTTCTGAAATGAAATGAGATGGGAAACATTCACATTATTCTCTTTCAAATTTTACATTATTTCATCTTGAACTTGTTTGAAGTGAATTTTGAGAGCCAATTTATACGTATATCATGGCTGTCCGGGATGTTGGTTTAGGGATTTAGAACTTGTTTTGAACCCAATTTCTCATGGTACAATGTGACTTCTTGCATCTTGTTTCATTTTTGGTTTGAAAATTGTGTTTGTTTGTGAGTTTACTTGAATTTGAATGAATTTGACATAATGATACAATGCTGATTTTTTTAAGCTATGGATTATGACCTAATTTTTATATTCTTCAATTAAGTTTTTTATTTTATATTTTTTAGGAATATCTTTGCTAGATAGGGGTTACTTGTGAAGAGTGAAAGTGTGATCTCATTCAAGAAGTTGCTTTCTACTATACAGGTAATTAATTGCTTTCCATTGACACAATTTCTAGTGTTGTCAATGTTATAGATTTGTGACTTATTCTTTTTGTATTGATAGGGGTTACTTGTGAAGAGTGAAAGTTTGATCTCATTCAAGAATCTTACATTGTGTGGGTCTACAAGTTGCTTACTACTATACAGGTAATATATTGTTCTCTCTCGCCAAAGTAATATGTTGAGTTTTATTGCTTCTGATTCATTCCGTAATATGTTGCGTTTTATTGCTTCTGATTCATTGCGTTTTATTGACAGAAACGCATTATACCGTTCTGTTCCTAAATAATTAGTTGTTTTTGTTTAGCTTAATTAATTAAGACATGAGTGTAATACTCATTATTCCGACATGTGGAATATTCTCTGATTTTGAAGTGATGAACTTACTAACTTTGTAACTTTTAGATTATATTAAGTAATACTCATTATTCTCTGATTTTGAAGGACGGTGCTTTACGTGAAATCGTTATGGATGAGAGTGTCTTCGGTATTGAATTCAAGTCACTTATTGAACTTGATGACTTGGAGGAGATTTTTAAGCATGATCAACTAGGCGTCAATAACATGCACTCATACATCCGGTAATATTCCCTCATCCGATATATTATTTAATTAGTCTCACAATATAATTTATTTACACATTTCAATGAAAATAATCTAATGTTTGTTATGTTTTTATTTAAGGTTGTTGTATGACAGAGTGTTGCGCGGGACTCCGTTGTCTAACAGATTCCGTTTCGTGTCTTCCGCCCACTGCAGCGGAATGGCAATTGCTTCGGAACGGGAATCAGTTAGACATCGATTAGTCGATAGATTCATGTCCACCGGCAACACAGAATGTCTGCATCTTTGGGCGTATAATACCTGACCAGTAGGGTTAGTTTCTCATTCTTTGTTCATCTAATCTCTGTTTCTTTTGTGTATAGCAAAATTTTCATATAACCTATTGTTTTTATTTATAGAGCACACTGGTTGCTGCTTGCTATCAACCCTATAAGGGAAGTCGTGTATTATCTGAATTCGGTAAACGGTGAATGGACCAATTATCAGGCCATGAAGGACATCGTTGATTTGTAAGTGGGATCGTTCTAAATATATATTCGTGTATATTTATATATATATTTACTTATTTGTGGGATTGATCTAAACATATGCTTTTATATATTTGTTAATTAGATCAATACAAGTGTTCCGAAGTCAACGGGACGCACAGGTATCCCGAACTAAATCTAGCAACATTACTTGGATCCAAGTGCAGGTACATTATTTTTCACAATGTTGCTTATAATATATTTATGCTACTTGATAAAACAATGCACAACTATAGAATCTTATTTGTTTTTCTATGTAGTGTCCGCAACAGCGAAACAGTTACGATTGCGGATACTTTGTATTGAGGTATATAAAAGAAATCCTTCAGGCAAATCAATTAGAGATTCCGCTCACGGTATGAATTTATAACTTAAGATAATTTCATATAACTTATTACATTTAACTAAATGTATCATTCATATTTTTTTTTGTTTTGTAGTACCTTGACGAATTCCGTGCCGCTACATACCCGAAACTTAAGTTGGAAGAAATAAAAGAGGATTTGAGTCATTTTTATATTAAGCACTTTTTCATGTAGGATTTGTGTCGATTTACTTACAATTTTATATAACATTATTGATGTTGTAATATATGATGTATATATATAATTTTGGATATTATTTTGGTATATATATTGTCTTACTGATGGCTGAAATAATATCGTCGAAAATAAATTACAGGTCGAAAATAAATTACAGGTCGAAAATATTACAGGTCGAAAATATTACAGGTCGACTGGGAGGATTAAATTACAGGCTGCACATTAAAAAACCTCACAAACCTACTAAAGCGCTTCTTAGTAAAAGCGCTGCCAAAGATTAATAAAAAAGAATTAAAAAAAAAAACGCAACATACGAAAGCGCTTCTGTAAAAGCGCTCTTATAGGGTGGGCTTTAAGAGCGCTTTTTCCTAAAAAAGCGCTCTTAAAGGCCACCCTATAAGAGCGCTTTTCCAAAAGCGCTTTCGTATGTTGCTATTTTTTTTTTTTAACTCCCACAGGGGGGCTATAAGAGCGCTTTTCTGGGAAAAGCGCTCTTAAAGGGGGGCCTACGAGAGCGCTTTTTCCAGGAAAACGCTCTTATAGGGGGACCTACGAGAGCGCTTTTTCCAGAAAAGCGCTCTTATAGGGGGGGCCTACCAGAGCGCTTTTAGAAGCGCTTTTGTAGGCTACGCCAGCGCAGCCTTTAACAGCGCTTTTAAGCGCTCTTAAAGCCCAAAAAAAGCGCTCTTGTAGGGCTTCCTTGTTGTAGTGAATGTCGCCGAAAACCATTCTTACGTTTCATATATGTTTCTTAATAATTTTGTAGAACAATAAGTTGTAACAAGCAACTTAGGCACGACGGAGTGAATATTGTCGAAGAAGATAAATATTCCAATGAGAGAGAGAGAGAGAGAGAGAGAGAGATAGCAAAAAGGAATTGCCAAATAGAAGAGGGATATATGTGTTTTGGAAGAGAATTAAGCGAAAAAAGAAACTTTATTTTTGGGTCGAGAGGGTTCTAATATTTCATATTGATTGATATGTAAGTTAATATACATTTCAAGTACATTAGGAAATCTAGTTATTAAAGATGTTTAGTTATTGACACAAATTAAATATGAATTTCAATTTTTAAAATTTATTTACATTCGTTATGTCGGTGAATCACCTATCTTTTTCAAGAAAGTTTTTATTTATTTCAAATTTACAACAACATTTTATAAGTAAGATTGCGTACAACGAAGTAGAAAAGCCATGCTAAAACAACTTCCCTTACAACCTTTTCCTAAATTATTTTTTAAATTCCCTTATAAAAAACATTCTAATATATTTTTATGAAAAATTAAATATATAAACTATTGGAAATTCAGGAAATTCAAACTAATAATTTTAAATCTTAATTTGGATGAATGTAATTTGCATGACCATTAATATTTTATTATATTAAATATAAAAAATGCAAACTTCCTTTTAATATTATACTAAAATATTGAATGTAAACAATAACTAATTTCTTTTATCTATTATTTAATCAACGAACCAAATTACTTAAAAATGCACTAAACTAGAAATATTATTAATTCATCCTTATCTTTTGCATACAAGATTAAAATAAATATTTCTAGACATAATTAGGTAGATTAGATATTGCCTAACCCTTCACTCATTAATAGTTAAACTTAATAAACCTTTAGAGATCAAAATCATTTAAATCCAAAAGAAAAAAAAAACTCAATACGTTGACAATTATCGTCATTTAATTCCTAATACATTGTGGACTCTTAAAAGTTTAATGTTTGTGGCATGTTTGTGATTTTCTCTTGATTAAATACAAATTTGGTATTTTTATTTCGGTAATTGTAAAATGAATTTAAAATGAATTAGAAAAGTTTTATATTATATATTAATTCTCCTTCTTGAAATGATGAATTAACCATACTAGGCAAATATTTTATATATAAAAAAAATTTAAATTCATCATTAGGTTGTGTTTGCAATTCAAAGATAGAATTATAGACTTAATTAGGATTAATAGATATTGCCTAACAATTTATCTTCTATTAATTAAGTTTAGCCTAACTATTTTTATACAGTGATTCGTAAAGAAAAAATATAGTTTCTTGAAAATTTTCTATAAATGCATTCCCTAACTCTTCATTCCTCAACAACAACATAAAATAGTAAGTTTTACACATAATTTGTTAAGCAAATAAACACTTTAGATTCTAAAATGAATTCAAAGGGAGTTTCAAACCTTACTATTCTAATCCTCTCCCTTAGCATTCTCTTTTTCGCCACCCTTAGTTCTAGTCATGAGGAGAAAGGTTCACCACCGACTAATTGTCCTAATTTGACTGTTTGTCTCGCTTTGCTTCCAGATTTGGTAACTGTTGCAGTTGGCCCTAAGTCCCCGCCTTGCTGCCCCCTCATTGCTGGTCTTGTAGATCTTGATGTTGTTTTATGCCTTTGCACAACAATCAGGGCTAATATTTTGAATATTAATATTGATATTAATATCCTCGTTAAAGCTATACTCAATTCTTGTGGACGTAGTACCCCCGTTGACTCTATATGTCCAGCATAATATATTATTGCCAAATACTATGGATGACTCCTATATTACTAATAATCAATAAAGTTCGTCCATATATCTATATATAAATATATCGATGTCCTCATTTACTTGTTATAATATTGATAAAATTGAAGTTTCTTCTAAGTCTTATAATTCCCTTCCTTGTTGTATGTTTGGATTAAATGTTCGCAAATAAAAGTATTTCTAAAGTTACTTACTTGATTAATGGTATATATTTTTGTTCAGTTTTCCTTTCAGAAGAGGCAACATTTATTCTAGTGGTATATAATTTTTTATGTTTGAATGGTTTAGAATATAATTGATTTTGATTTAGAAAAGTGATATATGTATGCCTTTAATAAAAAAGACAACTCATACATTTAAAGGAACTTATGAATAGCATCTCGTGTCAAATATAAAGAACTCTTTCCCCTCAAATGACCAAATATCTAACTTGGTATAAATTTTTAGTACATAATTTGAATTACATCCAACAGTTTCTTAGAATCATATTAATTATTCTAAAGATCATATATTGAATCGGCACACAGGTGGTTGAAGTACATTACCATGCATAATTTAGTTATGATCTTAAAAAGAAGACTTTGCAAAGAAAATTTTCAAAAGAAACAAATAATTAATATTCTTTGCATGCTGATGTATTCGGATCTTAAGGTGGTGGTAGATGTGGATAGCTTATAAAAATCATCACAATGAAACATGCTAGCTACTAATCTAGTATGTTTGTAAATAACGAAAATTTTCATTTAGTAATATAGTAAAATTCATTGTTTCAACCAACACACATAATTGCTATACTAAAGTAAAGTGAACTACTTAATCGAATGAAAAAGGAAATGTTATGAGAAGCGAAAAGGAATATATGAAATGACAAGTAGAAGTTTCTAAAAAATTAGTCCTATATTAAGCAGGGGTTTTATGTTTTTCAAAAAGGGAATTTCTGTGGAAACAAACCGAAATTATTATCTTGTCTTGAAGGACTTAGGACGAGGACGTCTATGATATGGTTTCTTAATTAAAGTGAGGATTAAAAGTGACTATGTCATAAAGAGGAGCTACAACGTTGCTAAGTATAGAGACTGTGGCAAGAGAATGGATGATGGTTTTCCGAGAATGACAGTTTGTAACGAAATTTGTGATTTGATATAATAAATTAAATTACGAGTTTGCAAAATCTTGGATTGGGAACTTTCTACCTTGATGACGAAATAGGAGGTATAAAACACTATAAAAAACTAAGAAGTATGTGAATAATTATACAAATATGAATATGGTGTCGCCGAAAACCATTCTTACGTTTCATATATGTTTCTTAATAATTTTGTAGAACAATAAGTTGTAACAAGCAACTTAGGCACGACGGAGTGAATATTGTCGAAGAAGATAAATATTCCAATGAGAGAGAGAGAGAGAGAGAGAGATAGCAAAAAGGAATTGCCAAATAGAAGAGGGATATATGTGTTTTGGAAGAGAATTAAGCGAAAAAAGAAACTTTACTTTTGGGTCGAGAAGGTTCCAATATTTCATATTGATTGATATGTAAGTTAATACACCTTTCAAGTACATTAGGAAATCTAGTTATTAAAGATGTTTAGTTATTGACACAAATTAAATATGAATTTCAATTTTTTAAATTTATTTACATTCGTTATGTCGGTGAATCACCTATCTTTTTCAAGAAAGTTTTTATTTATTTCAAATTTACAACAACATTTTATAAGTAAGATTGCGTACAACGAAGTAGAAAAGCCATGCTAAAACAACTTCCCTTACAACCTTTTCCTAAATTATTTTTTAAATTCCCTTATAAAAAACATTCTAATATATTTTTATGAAAAAATAAATATATAAACTATTGGAAATTCAGGAAATTCAAACTGATAATTTTAAATCTTAATTTGGATGAATGTAATTTGCATGACCATTAATATTTTATTATATTAAATATAAAAAATGCAAACTTCCTTTTAATATTATACTAAAATATTGAATGTAAACAATAACTAATTTCTTTTATGTATTATTTAATCAACGAACCAAATTACTTAAAAATGCACTAAACTAGAAATGTTATTAATTCATCCTTATCTTTTGCATACAAGATTAAAATAAATATTTCTAGACATAATTAGGTAGATTAGATATTGCCTAACCCTTCAATCATTAATAGTTAAACTTAATAAACCTTTAGAGATCAAAATCATTTAAATCCAAAAGAAAAAAAAAAACTCAATACGTTGACAATTATCGTCATTTAATTCCTAATACATTGTGGACTCTTAAAAGTTTAATGTTTGTGGCATGTTTGTGATTTTCTCTTGATTAAATACAAATTTGGTATTTTTATTTCGGTAATTGTAAAATGAATTTAAAATGAATTAGAAAAGTTTTATATTATATATTAATTCTCCTTCTTGAAATGATGAATTAACCATACTAGGCAAATATTTTATATATAAAAAAAAATTTAAATTCATCATTAGGTTGTGTTTGCAATTCAAAGATAGAATTATAGACTTAATTAGGATTAATAGATATTGCCTAACAATTTATCTTCTATTAATTAAGTTTAGCCTAACTATTTTTGTACAGTGATTCGTAAAGAAAAAATATAAAGTTTCTTGAAAATTTTCTATAAATGCATTCCCTAACTCTTCATTCCTCAACAACAACATAAAATAGTAAGTTTTACACATAATTTGTTAAGCAAATAAACACTTTAGATTCTAAAATGAATTCAAAGGGAGTTTCAAACCTTACTATTCTAATCCTCTCCCTTAGCATTCTCTTTTTCGCCACCCTTAGTTCTAGTCATGAGGAGAAAGGTTCACCACCGACTAATTGTCCTAATTTGACTGTTTGTCTCGCTTTGCTTCCAGATTTGGTAACTGTTGCAGTTGGCCCTAAGTCCCCGCCTTGCTGCCCCCTCATTGCTGGTCTTGTAGATCTTGATGTTGTTTTATGCCTTTGCACAACAATCAGGGCTAATATTTTGAATATTAATATTGATATTAATATCCTCGTTAAAGCTATACTCAATTCTTGTGGACGTAGTACCCCCGTTGACCCTATATGTCCAGCATAATATATTATTGCCGAATACTATGGATGACTCCTATATTACTAATAATCAATAAAGTTCGTCCATATATCTATATATAAATATATCGATGTCCTCATTTACTTGTTATAATATGGTTAAAATTGAAGTTTCTTCTAAGTCTTATAATTCCCTTTCTTGTTGTATGTTTGGATTAAATGTTCGCAAATAAAAGTATTTCTAAAGTTACTTACTTGATTAATGGTATATATTTTTGTTCAGTTTTCCTTTCAGAAGAGGCAACATTTATTCTAGTGGTATATAATTTTTTATGTTTGAATGGTTTAGAATATAATTGATTTTGATTTAGAAGAGTGATATATGTATGCCTTTAATAAAAAAGACAACTCATACATTTAAAGGAACTTATGAATAGCATCTCGTGTCAAATATAAAGAACTTTTTCCCCTCAAATGAACAAATATCTAACTTGGTATAAATTTTTAGTACATAATTTGAATTGCATCCAACAGTTTCTTAGAATCATATTAATTATTCTAAAGATCATATATTGAATCGGCACACAGGTGGTTGAAGTACATTACCATGCATAATTTAGTTATGATCTTAAAAAGAAGAGTTTGCAAAGAAAATTTTCAAAAGAAACAAATAATTAATATTCTTTGCATGCTGATGTATTCGGATCTTAAGGTGGTGGTAGATGTGGATAGCTTATAAAAATCATCACAATGAAACATGCTAGCTACTAATCTAGTATGTTTGTAAATAACGAAAAATTTCATTTAGTAATATAGTAAAATTCATTGTTTCAACCAACACACATAATTGCTATACTAAAGTAAAGTGAACTACTTAATCGAATAAAAAAGGAAATGTTATGAGAAGCTAAAAGGAATATATGAAATGACAAGTAGAAGTTTCTAAAAAATTAGTACTATATTAAGCAGGGGTTTTATGTTTTTCAAAAAGGGAATTTAAGTGGAAACAAACCGAAATTATTATCTTGTCTTGAAGGACTTAGGACGAGGACGTCTATGATATGGTTTCTTAATTAAAGTGAGGATTAAAAGTGACTATGTCATAAAGAGGAGCTACAACGTTGCTAAGTATAGAGACTTTGGCAAGAGAATGGATGATGGTTTTCCGAGAAAGACAGTTTGTAACGAAATTTGTGATTTGATATAATAAATTAAATTACGAGTTTGCAAAATCTTGAATTGGGAACTTTCTACCTTGATGACGAAATATGAGGTATAAAACACTATAAAAAACTAAGAAGTATGTGAATAATTATACAAATATGAATATGGTGTCGCCGAAAACCATTCTTACGTTTCATATATGTTTCTTAATAATTTTGTAGAACAATAAGTTGTAACAAGCAACTCAGGCACGACGGAGTGAATATTGTCGAAGAAGATAAATATTCCAATGAGAGAGAGAGAGATAGCAAAAAGTATTTGCCAAATAGAAGAGGGATATATGTGTTTTGGAAGAGAATTAAGCGAAAAAAGAAACTTTATTTTTGGGTCGAGAGGGTTCTAATATTTCATATTGATTGATATGTAAGTTAATACACCTTTCAAGTACATTAGGAAATCTAGTTATTAAAGATGTTTAGTTATTGACACAAATTAAATATGAATTTCAATTTTTTAAACTTATTTACATTCGTTATGTCGGTGAATCACCTACCATTTTCAAGAAAGTTTTTATTTATTTCAAATTTACAACAACATTTTATAAGTAAGATTGCGTACAACGAAATAGAAAAGCCATGCTAAAACAACTTCCCTTACAACCTTTTCCTAAATTATTTTTTAAATTCCCTTATAAAAAAATTCTAATATATTTTTATGAAAAAATAAATATATAAACTATTGGAAATTTAGGAAATTCAAACTAATAATTTTAAATCTTAATTTGGATGAATGTAATTTGCATGACCATTAATCTTTTATTATATTAAATATAAAAAATGCAAACTTCCTTTTAATATTATACTAAAATATTGAATGTAAACAATAACTAATTTCTTTTATCTATTATTTAATCAACGAACCAAATTACTTTAAAATGCACTAAACTAGAAATATTATTAATTCATCCTTATCTTTTGCATACAAGATTAAAATAAATATTTCTAGACATAATTAGGTAGATTATATATTGCCTAACACTTCACTCATTAATAGTTAAACTTAATAAAACACTAGAGATCAAAATCATTTTAATCCAAAAGAAAAAAAAAAAACTCAATACGTTGACAATTATCGTCATTTAATTCCTAATACATTGTCGACTCTTAAAAGTTGAATGTTTGTGGCATGTTTGTGATTTTCTCTTGATTAAATACAAATTTGGTATTTTTATTTCGGTAATTGTAAAATGAATTTAAAATTAATTAGAAAAGTTTTATATTATATATTAATTCTCCTTCTTGAAATGATGAATTAACCATACTAGGAAAATATTTTATATATAAAAAAAAATCTAAATTCATCATTAGGTTGTGTTTGCAATTCAAAGATAGAATTATAGACTTAATTAGGCTTAATAGATATTGCCTAACAATTTATCTTCTATTAATTAAGTTTAGCCTAACTATTTTTGTACAGTGATTCGTAAAGAAAAAATATAAAGTTTCTTGAAAATTTTCTATAAATGCATTCCCTAACTCTTCATTCCTCAACAACAACATAAAATAGTAAGTTTTACACATAATTTGTTAAGCATATAAACACTTTAGATTCTAAAATGAATTCAAAGGGAGTTTCAAACCTTACTATTCTAATCCTCTCCCTTAGCATTCTCTTTTTCGCCACCCTTAGTTCTAGTCATGAGGAGAAAGTTTCACCACCGCCTAATTGTCCTAATTTGACTGTTTGTCTCGCTTTGCTTCCAGATTTGGTAACTGTTGCAGTTGGCCCTAAGTCCCCGCCTTGCTGCCCCCTCATTGCTGGTCTTGTAGATCTTGATGTTGTTTTATGCCTTTGCACAACAATCAGGGCTAATATTTTGAATATTAATATGGATATTAATATCCTCGTTAAAGCTATACTCAATTCTTGTGGACGTAGTACCCCCGTTGACCCTATATGTCCAGCATAATATATTATTGCCAAATACTATGGATGACTCCTATATTACTAATAATCAATGAAGTTCGTCCATATATCTATATATAAATATATCGATGTCCTCATTTACTTGTTATAATATGTATAAAATTGAAGTTTCTTTTAAGTCTTATAATTCCCTTCCTTGTTGTATGTTGTGATTAAATGTTCGCAAATAAAAGTATTTCTAAAGTTACTTACTTGATTAATGGTATATATTTTTGTTCAGTTTTCCTTTCAGAAGAGGCAACATTTATTCTAGTGGTATATAATTTTTTATGTTTGAATGGTTTAGAATATAATTGATTTTGATTTAGAAAAGTGATATATGTATGCCTTTAATAAAAAAGACAACTCATATATTTAAAGGAACTTATGAATAGCATCTCGTGTCAAATATAAAGAACTTTTTCCCCTCAAATGAACAAATATCTAACTTGGTATAAATTTTTAGTACATAATTTGAATTGCATCCAACAGTTTCTTAGAATCATATTAATTATTCTAAAGATCATATATTGAATCGGCACACAGGTGGTTGAAGTACATTACCATGCATAATTTAGTTATGATCTTAAAAAGAAGAGTTTGCAAAGAAAATTTTCAAAAGAAACAAATAATTAATATTCTTTGCATGCTGATGTATTCGGATCTTAAGGTGGTGGTAGATGTGGATAGCTTATAAAAATGATCACAATGAAACATGCTAGCTACTAATCTAGTATGTTTGTAAATAACGAAAAATTTCATTTAGTAATATAGTAAAATTCATTGTTTCAGCTGAATCTTGTTGAATTGTTCTTGGAGATCTCCTACAAGGCTTCGCTGATTTGTGCTATCACCCTGATCATGATAAACCTCATTGTCTCCGTAAGGAACAGTGTGAACCATAGGAGTCGGAACCGTCATAGTGGGTTGAGAAAGTGCCATAGTAACTTGAGAAAAAGTTATCCCCTGATTTGGAGTGAACTGTGAACTCTGAGCAGCAGGCGCTTCAGTTGTGGATGTTTGAACCCCAGAAACATTATGGCGGAAACCTGTACCAAAGCTGAAAGGCGTGCCCCAACCCTCTGGCATGGAGAAAGATGGAATGCCGAATGCAACCGTAGAAAATGGAGTAGTGACCTCAGATGTTACCGTTGCTTGACTGTTGGGTGGCGGCGGCTGATTTTGTGCGGTCATTAAGGAGTCAACCAGAGTAGTAAGACTTTCCAACTTTTCCTGAAGGGTGGTCACCGTACCACGAAGCTCCATATTCTCTTGTTCAGAGTGTTCCATTACTCTTCTTCTGTTTGAACGAGTATTGTATCTGTGATCTGATTGTGAGCGTGGTCGAGACACTTTGAGACGCGACAGCTTGACGATCTATTGGAGAAAGATCCAAAAGATAAGACTCTATACAACAGACTCGATATGCAGAATGATGTATGCAAAAAGAAATTTATGATTTTTTCCAAACATTTTAAAGATTATTTCCTTGCAAACATTTGAACACAAACTATTCTTTTATTCATTCATTTTTTATTACAATAATGGGAAGTGTTACAACATTGGAGCGTAGCTCCTTACAGAATCAAATGATACATGAAAATTTAAATAAATCCTAAGCATCTTCATCAGACGAAGAACCAAATGCATTGTGCAACTTGAGCTTCATGATTTCTTTCCCATAGTGAGCTTTCAATTCGGCCTTTTCAGCTCTCAGCTTGTCAACAACATTCTTCCAATTGTCAGGTATCAGAGCGTTGCTTGTCGAGCCTTCAAGCTTTTTCTTGCTTTATTTGATGTATCTTCTGATTGCGGCATCTTTCCGACGGATCTTCTCATCTTTGTTCATGAGCCATCCATCCTGATAATAGAGAGTTTCTTCGTGTTCTTTCACTTGTTTCTTCAACTTTCTATTTTCCACATCAGTTCTTCGAAACTTTTCTTTCCAAGCGTCTTTCTCTATCCTCATCTTGGTCAAAGTGTCTTGGTATTCCTCCATAGCGGGAATGTTGGGTCGTTGAGGCACCACATGGGTTTTTCATAATCATAAGGCATTTGAAACTCCCTTGCTCTTTTCCTTACCCAACAGGTGTAGGCGCTCGTAGCGATACAGTTCTTTGTCTCACCTTTTTCTTTCCATCGGATGTCGTACCAGGCTTTCACCATTTTTGTTTTCAACCCCTGAGGATCATTTCCTTCCTGATAAAAGTAACTTTCCACTGTAGGTCCAATGGGTTTAGTTGAATTTGCATACCCGAGTTGTCGTCGGGCTAGGACCGGATTGTAGTTAATTCCTCCTTGTGTACCAATGAGGGGTACGTTGGCGAATTCTCCACAACTTTCAATGGTTTCTGTACCGCAGCGAGCCAAGGTATACCACTGAATATCATTATTAGTAAGAGACATAAGTCTTTGAGACCAACGTAAACCTTCCCGGTTTTCCGTGAAAATGGGAGACTTAGGTAAGTGTGAAACAATCCATTTAAACAACAGAGGTGCACAACATACAATAATTCCACCACCTTGGTGATTCCTATGATGGACAGAGAAATACATGTCACCAAGCAGAGTCGGAACGGGATTTCCATTCAAAAAGACCTTTATGGCATTGATATCAACAAAGTCGTCGATATTGGGAAACAGAACCAACCCATAGATGAGCAAGGCTAGTACAGCTTCAAAAGCTATCATGCTACCAGTCTCGATGAAGTCAAAGGCTTTCTTTATTAGAAACTGTGAAGGCAAACCTGGAAGGTTTCCTTTGGTAGTCCAATTACTCTCTATTTCAGATTTCTTCAAGTGAGTTCCTGTTGCAATGACTGGTGACTTAGGAATGGCTTCCAAACCATTGAAAGGTATTTTGTCAGACACAGGAATACCCAAAAGATTGGCATATTCTTCCAAGGTTGGTACCAACTGATAGTCTGGAAAGGTAAAACACCGGTAGACGGGGTCATAAAACTGAACCAGAGTTTTGAGAAGCCCTTCATCAACATGAGTGTTCAAAATAGGCAAAAGCTTTCCATGGCTTTTCCTAAAATCAGAAGGATCTTGTACAAAAGACGCTAACTCTTTCAGTCTTTTCACATTAGGCTCTTTGAAACCGTACCTCTTGGTATACCTTTTTTCCATAACTTAACCCTATAATGTTTGCAAAGAAAATTCTCTAAATTTTTGGAAAAATCATGTTTTTATGGAAAAAGATTTTTTATTTTTTATGGATGTATGAATGCGTGGATGGATGGATGCCACATATTCAAACATGGTAACGCATACATGGTAGCACATACATGGTAATACAGACATGGTAATGGTAACGCAAACATGGTACACAAACATGGTAATTCAAACATAGTACACACAGGTTCAAAGGTCCAGCGTCACGAGCATGAGGTCAGAGAACCAAATAGGGATGGATCTAGTTAATCACCTGTACAACATGTTCTACTGATACGTCAGAGTCTACATTTTTCTTTCGGATATTACCGGCTTTCCACAATTAAACTCATGAGCCAGTAATATTCTCAAGAAAAACTCGTCTGAGTGTGGTTCTCCGCATGACAACTAATCCAAGTCTTCACCTGAATAGTTTCTGCACCACAACCTAATAAGGCCAGGATGGGTTGGGGTTCTACGGTCTCTCAGCTTCTACAGTTCAATGAAAGCAACAATGTCTTCGCAATTAACTCGCTAAACATATATTACAAACAAGGAACCTCCACTGAGCGGAAGGATTCTCACGTGCGCCTGCACATGACTATACCCTCCACCTAATTTCTTATGTGTACTTAATCCGGGTTAGGATTTGTCCATAATGTATCACTTGTAACAGAATCCACACAAGTAACAGAACCAAAGAACCAAACAAGAACATAATAAAAATAAAACAAATAGAAATAACCCTTTCTTTGGAAACAATAAAAAGATGGTCCCCAGTGAAGTCGCCATTTTTCTGTCGCGGGGAAAAATCGTTGTCCTTTTTTTGGGATGAGACACCTGATGCCTTCTTTGGGCTCGAGTGCTCAAAAAATGATTTTTCTTTTGTACGGACCAAACTTTTTATTGTTTCCAAAAGAGGAAAAGGAAAAAAGTTGCAATAACCTTAAAAGTGGGGGAGAGATCTTGGGTAAGAGGGTTGGTTATACGAAGGGAAGGTATTAGCACCCAACGTATCTATAGTACTCTATAGGTTTCTTTGTTTTATTTATTCCATTCTTGTTATGGTGGAGGTTCTTGTGAAATAGGTGGGACCTAAGGTGTTTGTTTGATTATGCTCGCAAAGATCATCGCGATCCTCTGCATACATATCCCCTAGAGGGAATCAGAGCATCTGTAGCTCGGGGTCTACGGGTGCTAAGGTTTGAATGGTTTTTTTTTGTTTTATTTTGCTCGCCAAGGATCGACCTTGTGCCTACGTATTCTCAAAGGGATGTTGAGAAAGTCAGAGCAATCGTAGTTCCCACTTATGGTAGTGGAAGCAAAGGAAAATAGACAAATGTCGTCTAAATGCTAGATGTATCTAATCTATATCATCACATACATCTGTTTGATTTTGTTTGAAAATCTTTTCATTATAAGCCCGGGGCCATGCCACTTAGGGTGCTTAGAATGATAAAGATGTTTTTGTTGTTTAACCAGCCTTGTGGCAAAAACTTTCAATGAAGTCAGCCTTGTGACAAAAAGTTTTGATTAATCAACCAGCCTCGTGGCAAAAGTTTCAATGAAGTCAGCCTTGTGACAAAAACTTTGATTAATCATCCAGTACGGTGGTAAAACAGTTTGATTGATTAGCCAGCCTTGTGGCAAAAGATTTGATTGATTAGCCAGCCTTGTGGCAAAAAAGGTTTGATTGATTAGCCAGCCTTGTGGCAAAAAAGGTTTGATTGATTGTTTGTGATGATATAGAAGAGATACTCCTATCATAGAGATGATAAATGTCTAATCTCCTAGGGTATTTGTTTTGGATATTGGGGATGCTTATAAGAAGCCCGTGGGTCCTTGTACGAAGCCCAAGAGGAGGCTATCCGAGGGTCCTTGCATTGTAAGCCCAAGAGGAGGCTATGGGAGGGACAATCCAGGGTCCTTGCATTGTAAGCCCAAGAGGAGGCTATGGGAGGGTCACTCGTTTGTACAAAGCCCAAAGGGAGGCATGGTATAGTTGGTTTGAGCTCTTAGAGCGATTTCACCGGGAAACCATACTCTATGTCCTAACCTAAACTAGTGAGATTCTTTGCACGAAGCCCAATAGGAGGCTATGGGGAACCTAGTGTTGTACTAAGTTGAACAAGCATATAACACAATCACAAGTATGAACAAGTACAAACAAACATGAACAAGTACATGAACAAATATGAACAGTTATACATATATGACAAAGTGTGTGTATATAATGGAGTTTATGAAGGAAATATACCTGTAAGCATGATCCATTTGTATACACAGGGGCTCGGGACTTATACTCGAGGAGAGGTCCACTGAGTTTATTCAAAGCTATGTAAACAGGTATTCACAAAAGGGCTTGGGACTTATACCTACATGGAGGCCCATGGTATATTTTTGGGAAGATTTAGAGAAAAACCTTCATTTTTGGTTTGTTATTCAAAGTTAAAAATCAAGTTGATGGAGATATGTACAAAACGGTGTGTGTACAATGAAATACCTAATTTCATGTACAGGAATGGGTATGTACAAAAGGGGCTTTGGGACTTATACCTACGTGGAGGCCCGTGTTTTATTTACAAAACATGGTTGATTGTTTATTAACAGAGCGCGAGGTTTCGCTTTTGAAAAACTGTTTGAAAGTTTGTTTTGAAAGAAGTTTATTCTGTTGGAAGAAAAACTGTACAAAAAGAAAAGAAATGGGACTTACACTCTTTAATATTCGAGAGGCCCCTGTTTTATTTTCATAAAACAGGGTGGGTAGTTTTGAAAAAAAGATGTGAGATTTATTGTTTTAAAAACAGTTTGAAAAGTATTGTTTTGAAAAAGTTTTCTGTACAAAGAAAAACTGTAAAAGGAAAAAAAAGAGTGGGTCTTATACTCTCTAATATTCGAGAGGCCCCACATCGTTTTGAAAATCAATTGATCAATTAAAAAGATTTAATCAATAGTTTCAAAAAGAAATGGTTTATGGTTTTGAAAAGAATGATCGTTTGTTTTAAAACGGTTTGAATTTGAAAGAAATCAAATTAATTAAGATAAACACAAAGATTACACTTAATTAACACCTAAATGATTAGGGTTTGATCACAAAATATTTACAAGTGATTATGTTAAAAAAAACAAATGAAAAATAATATTTTAAAGTATTTAAAACACTTAAAAATAAGTCATTTTAAATCTATTTAAAAATGTATCAAATAAATATTTTTTGATGATTTTTTTTGGTATTCATAAAATATGTATATTAAACAAAGAGTATGCAAAAAATGAAGTTAAAATGAGTTAATTTGCTATGTTAATTAATTAAGTGAAGTTGTTAAGAAAATGAATGAGAAAAGTGGCAAAAAATAAGCTTTTGGTCCTGCCAGGGTTTGAACCCACGCCCTCTCTCTCACCAGCCAAAACACACAACCAACTGAGCCACGCTTGTGGCTTGTTAATAACACGCATCAAACTGATTATATTTTAAAACTTGGATTTGAAATTTCTGAAACAAAAATGGCGCCAAGAACACACCTTCAACTGATTTTTGAAAATCTTTGAAACTGGATTGTTTTGATCAAGTAGATAGTCTATCTTGCTCGGTTTTGGACGAGGAACACAATGGTACCAATTAATTGCATTTATTTTCACTCTAAGATCATTGGTTTTCTGATGAACACGAAGAACCCTAATCTTATGATTCAATCTGAAATTGTGTATAATTGATGAATTGTGAAATTGATTGAGGGCTATTGATCAGTGATAGTGCAGAAACAAGATAGCAACTCAATTTTTCATTTATGATGCATGTATGTATGAGTTTGAAGTTCATAGCACTTACCTTCAAAAACGGCCAAGCTGGGATTCGAATTCTGCAATAGAGGTGTTACAGAAGTTGTTTGATGATCTGGATAGCTTCAATGGACCATATGGAAGGTGTCTGGATGCTTGGAGTGGATTGAAAACATCTGGATCAGTTGGTGGAACCCGATCTGCAGTTGCTTCAAGTATGAATCGAGCTTGGTGATTCTGAAGTTTTTGATTGATGATGAGTGTTGGGATAGTTCATATATGATATATATGAGGTGTTGGAAGTGTTAGTTCGGACAGATATAGCTTGGTATGGATTTTGGCATGATAAGGTTCAATATATGCAAATATGGAAGTGAGGTAGTGATTTTGAGTTTTGAGGTGTTTTTGGGTGTATGAGTGATTCAAACACATCCCATATGGTGTTTATGGTTTGCTAGAATCATCACTTTGGCCATAGCTTCAAGGATTTGGAGGTTGAGTTTTCTACCTCTTTGAAAACTATGAAACTTGCAATTCAAGAAAGAAGAGAGAAAACCTATAATTGTGAGGTTTTGGTGTGAATTTGAATGTGGTAAGGACCTCTATTTATAGGCCAAGGTTTCTGAATACAAAGCTTTGCAAGTTGCTTCAAGAAGTGATGATTTGGCTTAAGAGATAAAATGGAATCTTTCACATTAAATGCAAATGGTTAAAGTAACTAAACCATGGTTATTTTGGCCAAGCTTCTTATCTCTTTCCTATCTGATCTTAAACCAGAAAATATCTCTCAATCATTGCTTTGGTGTGTCATCACTTGAATTATAGGTCATGTAGTCTTGAAACTTAGTGAAAAATGGTGAAAATTCAAGTGAAAATGATCACTAATGTCAAAATTCAAAACCATAGCTACACTCCATATTTTTTCATGCTCTTGGACATTTTGGAAAGCTCATATTACATACTTCAAAACCCTAGTTGGAAGTTTCTTCAAGACCTTTAAGGAAATGGGTGAAAAAGATCCATGAACTTTGAAGAAAATGAGATTTCAAGTGAAGTTTTCAAAAAGTACCAACTTTGAAGCTCCATATCTCTTAAATGGTTGATCTTATGGAAAAAATTTATATGTGTCAAAGTTGTTTATTGGATCAAAATCTACAACTTTCATGTTGGAAGTTTTTTTCAGTTTGTAGGTGAAATTTTGAGTTATTCCCTTCCAAAGTTTGGAAAAAACCATGAAAAACACTTAGAAATTTTTCTAAGTATGAAAAGTCAAACTTTTGACTTTTTGATTTTTGATTGATTTTCTTGATTTTTCTTGATCAAATGACTTCTCATATCATATATTGATGATTCAAAACTTCAAAAGTCATGGTTGACCAAAATTCCCCAAAAGTCAATGGTGATCTTGTACAGTTGACTTTTCAGACGAATCGCGTTTCTGGAGATTTCAAATGAAACAGGCTACCCTCATCAAATGAATGGTATGAATGAATCATATTGAAGCATTAGAGGATATTGAGCCATGGTTTGAGTTGTGACACCATGTCCTGATTAAAAAGTCAGTGGTTCAGTGAATTAGGTCAAAAACCCTAATTGTCGACCTGATGAAATTGATGACTGTGGATCTTGAATTGAGATGTAATTTCCATTGTATATTGTCATAGGGATTATTTGAGGATGATTGAAACCTTTGATTGACTTCCTGGAGATTTTTAGGGTTTCCCAAATGTGATCCCTGATTTCAGTCCCTGATAGTTCAAAAACCCTGATCTGAGGATTTATCTGATCAATCTTTGTGTAGGAGATGTTCTGAGCCAATGGATTAGGTCAAAATGATGCACTTGGGGTCTTGAGGTCATGTCCCAGGTCATTAGGTCAAATCCCGAGCAAAAGTCAGGAGTATGCTGTCTTCAGTCAAAACCCTAATTCAGTCGATTCAAAGCTGTTGAGTTTGTTGAAGTGAATCTCTGAGGACCAAATGTTGATTGTTGATGAAGATAGTTCATTTGAGATGAAGGGAGAACAAAACCCTAATTGATTGTTACTTGTACTGATGAGTGGTTTCTTGATTAAACCCTGCTGAGTCACAAGTAGCAAACACAAGCTATGCAATTTGTTAGAGATGCAAATGATGCATATGCAAATGATATGAGGTGGTATCTTAGGTCAAAAATTGGGGTATGACAGATGCCCCTATTTAAGTTTCTTCAACCTGAGATATGAAGATTGAAAATCTTCGTTTTGATAGGGTGGAAGAGACTTAAATATCAGAAGACGCGAATTTTGGACCTAAGATACCAAAATTGCGAATGATGCAAGGATATCTCTACCGAGGGAATATCAAGAACTGACTCCGCTGGGGAAAAGAGATTGGGAAGGATGTCTCAATCCGTTTTAGGAAGAGAATCCGTTTTTCGGGAAAGCAAGTGTATGCTTCACCGGGGAATGATAGCTTTGTAAGAAAAGCTTACCTATCGGCATTATCGACTATCAGCATGGGGATAGACTTGTTTAATAATGCGAAGGTGAAAGGTATGAAACTGTGTTACCGATTATCAGCATGGTGATAGACTTGACAAGGTAAAAGAGTTTCAATGTTTGGTTAATATTACCGACTATCAGCCTTGTGATAGACATGTTTAATAATATAACCAGAACAAAAGGTTACCGACTACCAGCCTTGTGATAGCGATTTTGAAGACTTGATCAATTATCAGCCGAGTGATAAAATGATCTCGGAGACTTTGCTAGGGAAATTACTGGTTATTCAGCCTTGTGAACAGTAATGAGGCCCTGATTGTCAAATGGTCTTCATGATTGATTTCCTTGAGAGGAAAAAGCTTTTGAAAGAGACATAAGCTGCTCAGATGACGAGGCTATTGCTTATTGTCTATTTTTTCACGACTTTGTTTGAGGAATCGGAGTTTGAAATTTCTAGTAAGGACAAGGTTCTAACCAAGAATGAATTGGAAAGAGACAGTCAAACAAGACTTTGTACCCATGAGGAATGAACTCGAATGGGGATTTTCTCCTTTGTTTTGAGAGGAGAAAACTAAAGCAACCTTCTTCCACGAGGAATGATCTCAGTGGGGAACTGGAGAAAGAAGATGTTCTTTCTGCTTATGGGTGACAACCTACTGGAGAGATGACACGCCCATACTTGTCTCTTTTTTTCTTTTCTTTTTTTCTTTTTTTTTCTTTTTTTCTTTTTGAGGATAAATATATCCTAAACAAGCGATTATTGAAAAAATGCAAGAATGCATAAATGATGCAAATATGTATGAATGATGAATGTCATGAATGTCGCATGCATGCTAACAATACTGACAGACAAAGAAGTATATACTGGAGAGGGACCGACGTCGCAATACAACCAGATACTTGGCAAATGTTTTTCAACACGGTGTAGATAACACGGGTGATGAATGGCGTTGCGTGCTTTAAACTTCTCTGGGGAAGATAAGCATCTTTACTGAGATGGAAGAGCTTCTTTACTGGAGATTGGAAATCTTCGTCACTGGGGATAAAAGACCTTCTTCACTGGGGATAGAAGAGCTTTTTCACTGGGGATAGAAGAGCTTCTTCCTATGGAGATAGCTGTTGATGTTCCTTCCGTTGTTCACAACTCAAAGGAAAATTTCGCTTTTATTTTGAAAAAGAAAAGTGAAGTAAATTCATTTAAAACTTTTTTTCTTTTTTTCAAAAGTAAATAACACAATTAAAGCGTCATTTTGAAAGCTAAAAGAAATTAAAGATTGCAAACAAATGGGCACAAGGCTCAAATTTATTTAATAAGATGGAAATCAGCTAAAGGCGTGATTCCATGGAGTATTTACAAAAGTTGGAAATGGTAATTATGCGGAAAAGGCTACATTGAAAGCAATAACCACTATCCCCTTAACAACTTTGAGTTCCAACTGTGTTTGTCGCTTCAGATTGGTGATGATTTGATTGAAGATCCTTTGATGAGGTACAGACTCTTCAGGTGACGAAGTAAGGACTGATGCAGTTACTTTGTCATAAATCCCTAATTTTTGCCTAGATTGCCCTTTCAGGTTTTCAATCTACCAGGATGAATTTTTCTGTTTATTGTCTCTAATTTTTGCCTGGACCGCCCTTTCGGGTTTTCAGTCCACCGAGACGCTCATTTTTGCCTAAGTCGCCCTTTGCGGGTTTTCAACTTACCGAGCTGTTCTTTTGTTCTTTTTTAGACAAAGTATTTCTTGACTGCATCTGCATTCACAGGATGTGGGAGTTCATCACCATCCATGGTAGTAAGAATCATGGCGCTGCCAGAAAATGTTCTTTTGACAACATACGGGCCTTCGTAATTAGGAGACCATTTGCCCCTAGAATCTGGTTGAAAAGACAAGATCTTTTTAAGCACGAGGTCGCCTTCTCGAAATTCACGAGGTCGAACCTTTTTGTTGAAGGCTTGTTTCATCCTTGCTTGGTATAACTGTCCATGGCATAGAGCAGTCATACGTTTTTCTTCGATTAAGTTCAACTGATCGTATCTGTTTTGACACCATTCAGCCTCTGATAACTTAGTCTCCATGAGGACTCTCATTGATGGTATTTCAACTTCTACGGGGAGCACAGCTTCCATGCCGTATACTAGAGAAAAGGGAGTTGCCCCTGTTGAAGTACGTACTGAAGTACGGTACCCATGTAAAGCAAATGGCAACATTTCATGCCAGTCTTTGTAAGTGACGACCATTTTCTGGACGATCTTCTTAATGTTCTTGTTAGCAGCTTCAACGGCGCCGTTCATTTTTGGCCTGTAAGGAGAAGAGTTATGATGCTCAATCTTGAATTCCTCACATAATTCTTTCATCATTTTGTTATTCAAGTTTGAACCATTGTCAGTAATGATCTTGCTGGGAATACCATATCGGCAAATGATGTTGTTCTTGATAAACCTTACAACCACTTGTCTTGTAACATTGGCGTAAGATGCTGCTTCGACCCATTTAGTGAAGTAATCAATTGCTACCAAGATGAAACGATGACCGTTTGAAGCTTTCGGTTCGATCATTCCAATCATATCGATACCCCACATGGAGAAAGGCCACGGAGATGAGAGAACGTTGAGTAGAGTCGGCGGTACATGGATCTTATCTGCGTAGATCTGGCACTTGTGACATCTCTTCACGTGTTTGTAACAGTCTGATTCCATTGTCAACCAATAGTATCCTGCTCTTAAGATTTTCTTGGACATCGCATGCCCGTTTGAATGAGTTCCAAAGGACCCTTCATGCACTTCATGCATTAACACGTCTGCTTCGTGTCTATCCACGCATCTGAGCAAAACCATATCGAAATTTCTTTTGTATAGCACATCTCCGTTCAGGAAGAAACTGCCAGAAAGTCTCCTTAGAGTTTTCTTATCTTTGTTTGATGCCCCAAGTGGGTACTCTTGAGTTTGAAGGAAGCGTTTGATGTCGTGGAACCACGGTTTATCATCGATGACTGCTTCAGTTGCAAACACATAAGCGGGCCTTTCAAGGTGCGTGATCCTGACTTTAGGCACATCATTCCAGTGACTGACTTTGAACATGGAAGATAGAGTAGCCAAGGCGTCTGCCATTCGATTCTGATCTCGAGGTATATGATGCTATTCAACCTTGTTGAAAAAAGTCAACAGACGTCTTGCATAATCTCTGTAAGGAATCAAGCCAGGGTGGTAAGTTTCCCATTTGTCTTTGATTTGGTTGATCACGAGGGCTGAATCTCCATATATGTCGAGGATCTTGATCCTTAAGTCAATGGCTTCTTCGAGACCCATGATACAAGCTTCATATTCTGCGATGTTGTTGGTGCACTCAAATAGCAATCTGGCGGAGAACGGGATATGAGTACCCTTGGGAGTGATGATGATTGCCCCAATTCCATTGCCAAAAGCGTTTACTGCTCCATCAAAAATTAGACCCCATCTTGATCCAGGCTCAGGACCTTCTTCAGGTAACGGTTCGTCACAATCTTTCATCTTCAAGTACAAGACATCTTCATCAGGAAAGTCAAACTTGAGAGATTTATATTCATTAATTGGTTGATGCGCCAAGTGATCGGCGAGAATGCTTCCTTTAACCGCTTTTTGAGCACGGTACTCAATGTCATATTCGGATAACAACATTTGCCATCGGGCAATCCTTCCTGTTAAGGCAGGCTTTTCAAAGACATACTTGATCGGATCCATTTTGGAGATTAACCAAGTTGTATTGTTGATCATGTATTGGCGTAGACGTTTTGAAGCCCAAGCCAAAGCACAACATGTTTTTTCGAGCATGGAGTAACGAGACTCACAGTCTGTGAATTTCTTACTCAGGTAATAGATGGCATGCTCCTTCTTACCGGTTTCATCTTGCTGTCCAAGCATACAACCCATGGATTCTTCTAACACAGTAAGGTACATGATTAATGGTCTTCCTTCAACTGGAGGAATCAATATTGGTGGTTCTAACAGGTACTCTTTGATACTGTCGAACGCTTTCTGGCAATCTTCAGTCCATACAACCCCTTGATCTTTGCGGAGAAGCTTGAAAATTGGCCCACAAGTAGCAGTCATTTGAGAGATAAATCTGGAGATATAGTTCAATCGTCCGAGAAATCCTCTTACTTGTTTTTCAGTCTTTGGTGCAGGCATCTCTTGAATAGCTCTGACTTTGTCGGGATCTACTTCGATACCTCTTTGGCTGACAATGAAACCCAAGA